>NC_059678.1:3135347-3435632 GCF_905147105.1 Pieris brassicae | reverse complement strand
TATTTAATAAGGTCTCAGCAAAAAATAAAACAATATTCTATTTGAAATGGCCTGAAACCTTTGAACCTTTGAACCAAAGACAACAAATACTACATTTTTATCGAAGTTCTTAAGTAAAAACGGTTCAATGTGATAATTTATTTCTTATTAGTAAACCCCCGTGAACTTGTGTTGTTGCATAGATATTAACGCGTGTGCTTAACTGTCCTATCGCTATATGTACGAACAGATAATTATAAAAATAAATAGTTATATCACTTAATATATAATAATATAAATTATTAAAGTTACGTATGTAAAAATACGCAATGAAAGGATGATTCATTAAATTTAAACGGAAGGAACTAAACTGTTGTATAGACGTAAAAATCATTTATTAAATATCGGAAGTTTTTATAAAAATCTACAGAAGACACCCGGAACTTATGAAGAAAGTAATTAACATGAACATCATTTTATCTAACGAAAATAATAATCGGAATTCATTACAATAGGTAATAGTATAATAAAATACTCGTTAAAATATATATTTCAATGGTATGCAAAAACCATAGATAAAAGATAAGATGGATCTTTTATCGGATTTCCATTATGCATGACAATTCAAATGTTATCAATCGGATGTTGCGTGTTTTGTTTAAATTAAATCCACTATTGTTTTTTTAAGTTTTGTCATTGAATATTACATATTGAGACTTTTGACAGGTGTATACGCCGTACTTGAGTCGTTAAAAATCGTCAACAAATCTTTTCTCTGCTTTTAGGCTCTGATTAATATAACTATAACCATAGATATTAGCACAGTACGATGACACAGTTAATTGACATGCATTGCGGGATTTGAATTACGAGATAAGTGTCATGATTTTTTCATGAAAACCTTATCTTTTGCAACCCAAGAAATTCTGGTCAAATGATGTACAAAACGTGTTATTTGTGCGTCGGGGGACGGTGCGGGACAGAGGCAAAGTTTAGTAATATGTGTGTGAAATGTAGTTCTATCATAAACAGAAGAATTAAAAAAAGCATTTAGTAAGGCCCTTTAAGAATACCACACCCTAGGGCTCCTGACCCCCTTGGTCCCCCTGAATCCGCCTTTATCTATAACCTATCCTAAGATAAATACAATATAGCCCGTAATTGCATGTACGATATATAGGACTTTTATCCATTGGAATTAATTGAAATGCCATTAATCCAGCACCCAAAACACCATCTCAGTTGTTTTTGTTAAGTGTTTTTGAATAAGAAAATGATTTCACGCTTCAACTCAATAGACATCTGCGGATCTGAGCTATAATCAAAAGCGAACCCAACTTATCGAAAATGCTACGAAAGCGAGGCAACGAGAAACAAGCAAACAGACTGAGGTCTGAAGTTGGAGAAACTGTTAGTGTTGTGTGTAGTGCGCGATTCCTCGTATCACAAATCTTGCTCTCAAAACACTCGAAACAGGTACCACTGAATAATTGTTATTAATATTTAAAGCCGAAGCAAGTGTATATGACAACATTTAAGTCCGTAGATATAAAATAGTTTACGTTTGTATTTCGATTAAAGCGGACCTGTGCGTGATTTAATTAAAATGAAGTGAGTGTTTTATTGTATATAAAAGTAGATTATCAGCTTAAGTAAAGTGACTCGGAATAAGTTCAGGGTTTGAATCCCTATGCAAGTTCGTGTTATCGTAATGTAAAATTGTAATACGGGTTAAAACTAAGCATTAAGTTACGTACTTGATGTCAACAAAATTATCTAAGGGGCATAAATTAGAGTATACACTGAGTTATAACTCAGTGTAGCAGTGTTATCCTATTTTTTTTACTTTATTTACAAAAGCTTGCCTACCATCGGCACACTGATACATTGGTACATAATAAAATTACAAGATTAAATGTCTGAGGCAAACAAAGGAAAATAAAATAAAATTGGCGCCTGCTAGATAGTATCAGTGACCCTAGAGCTGATGCTTTAGGGTCAACGGATAAATATCGCAATACAGAGAGCAAATGCTGCCAGCGTTAAAGGTACATTGCCGCAGGGATCAATCGTTTTTTAATTTGTTTAAATTTTAAATTATTTTTATTATTACTGTGGAGGTTAAGAAAATTATAAACACTGTATATTTTATTGTATATATATATAAATGAATCAAGGAAAATTGATTTCAAAGTGAAATTCCACCCGTATCACCTCGACGTCCGCCGTTCCACGACTGAGCGTTTTTCAAGGCAATTTTAGCGCACCAGCGTGGAACCAGCTGCCCACTGAAGTATTTCCGAACCAATTCGACTTAGGGTCCTTCAAGAAAAGAGCGTACAAATTCTTAAAAGGCCGGCAACGCAGTCGCGAGCCCACTGGCATTGAGAGTGTCCATGGGCGGCGGTATCACTTAACATCAGGTGAGCCTCCTGCCCGTTTGCCCCCTATTTTATAAAAAAAAAAAATGGAATAGCAACTATGGATATCCAGACCTAGCTCGTTTATCAGAATACCCAATCTGGATTCTGGATCAAAACGCATTCTTCTGATAAGATGAGGGAAATACATAGATAACTTTATATATAGATACGAGTGTTTGTCTATGACTAGCTGATCGCCATCATTATTACCTTCACCTGGTTGGTCTATGTAGTTGGCCAATCACAATAAAACTGAACACGAATCATTTCGAGCCCCAGATCCCTTGGCGAACCCCGAGACTTTAAAATCGGCATTTTTAAATATGTGTGGGCTTTGAGTTGGCCAGCCCACCGTGTCAATTCCTTGGCCGCCCCGTTTCATCTAACAAAGTGGTGTATACATATGATGCTCAAGAAATTTATATTTGTTTTTCGTTTCAGAATGTATCTGTTACTGGCTCTCCTGATTGGGACCTGTTACGCTAACCATGGCGGTAATTTTTTTAACTAAACACCTCAAAACAAAAGCCATTTTCTTTATATTTGCAAACAACATCCGGGCAGAATTATTTTTTTCATTATTACTTTTATGCTTCGATACAGTTTAATCCACAATAGCTGTTATTTGGATCTTTTTGATATTTCAGTTATAGCCACGGAGTTTGCGTTGCCACTTGGAGTTTATATTTGGTTGAGTTTGTTAGTTCTAGGCTTAATACATTGATATAATCTGTTTAATAAAAAATAAATACAGCTTTAGTACAAGTACACAGTAACCCCCCCCCCCCTTAAACCCACCAGAACATCTAGATTCCCCAAAATGGAGGGATCTCCCCCAAGGCATCACTTTCCCAAGCCCCGAAGGCATCACTGGCTTTAGATCGATGGCCAGTTGCAACTGCTAGGTCCGTTTACCGAGCTGGAAGAATAGTTCTTGAGTTTTCAGTTTTCTACCAAATAAATATTTCCACCGGAAAACATTATTCCGGGTTATTCAATTAAAGCGATTGGAAATTGAAAAAGAAAATTCGAGGTCTTTAAGCAATATTCAATTGACCACTAAAAATACTTGAAAAATGATACCTTTTGATAGTTTCTTTTAGTCCATCTCACGACAGACTCTAAAGAAACTAAAGAAGAAGAAAAGTTTGCCAATGTTCAATAAAATTTAAATAGCTTTAAAAAATTCATTACAATTAAATCTTGCACACAAACGAAATTAACAATAAAAACTCTTTACTCTTAAACAACGCAATACAGCATGGTTTATATTAAGAATAACATAATTATTCTATAAATTTGTGATTTAAAAGAGTTATAATACGATTTAGACAAGTTTTAATAAAAATAGCAAATGGAAATCCATGTGTCTTTTGATTATCATATAAGTATAAAACACTCATTGGTCTTGGCTACATCATATTGACAGTTTGGAGAATTCGTTTCGAGTTTAAGCGTGGCAGAAAGTGGAACTAATTTTAAATTAACAGACGACAGTAAGCTAGTCTAAGCAGTAATGAAACGTCATCGATGCAAATCATTAGCCTAGCTGTTTGATCAACGGGCTGAATATCTTTCAGGCCGCTAGCTAAACTGCGCTGTTCAGTTTAAAGGCTAGGCTAATTAAGCTGCCTGCGACATGTATAAGAGCAAAAAATCTCTTTAGATATTTTGTTTTTCCAGTGTGCAGCATGTCAAACGGTTCAATAGGGAAATGTGTAAAACCAGGACAATGTAAGGCACCTGATGTTGGTAACTTGAATGTTTACGGGTATGTATATTTAATTTATTATTTATTTATTTACACTTCGTTACACTACAATATAAAAAAAATTAACGTAATAAAATCAAAAGGAGAGGAACTGGCTGCCTTATCGCTTACGAGCGATCTCTTCCAGGCAACCACTGTGAGTAAAGCAAAAATAAAAATGTATTAAATTACATAAGAGAGGCAAGTAGTGCAAAAATAAATGTTATACACATTTATTAAGACAAAACTAAACAGGTTCAAACAAAAACAAACTAAACTAAAAAGATGATACATTAAAAATAGAAAGTAAAAAAGACACATAAATCACGATAATTTAAGATAAGTCTCACGTCAGTTAGTAGTTAGTATGAAAGTTAGTTATTATACTAATATCAGTTTTGACTGTAATTAAAAAGCATACTTAGGGAAACATTCGAGTCGAGACTTGCAAAAACGCATCCCATGGTTAATTTTTACAAGGATTATATTACGTTGATTAAGGCTATGTCGTCCCAGTTTTCCCAGAAATGATAAAATGAAATGAAAATAATAAACCGCTCGCAAACATCAGTTTAAATATAATTTTAAATCACGTTAAATAAAAAATGATCAAACCGCCATCTTGTCTAAATACTCCACGTCTAGTGACACACAAGATGGCTGTCTCGACATATAATGGCGATTCCTATTATGGAACCAATACTGAACCTTATAATTATGGAAATATAATATTAACTTTATTAATTCCTCGCAACGCTTTATTCGGTTTTTCGTTGAAAACAATATTTGTTTAATGATTAGAACCTGTTGTAAATTGTCAGTGTCTGATAATGACGCATAATAATGTTTTTAACGTTTCATTTCGACTTTCAGGACAATACAAATGGTCTGCCAAACGGGAGAACAATGCTGTGATTTTAGAGATATAATCCAATCTTCTGATTCACCCATTACCGTTAATAATTATATAAAAACTTTAAATACTAATATGAATATAGAATATAATTATTTCATTTATAAAAACAATTTTCAACAATATTATAAATAGTTTATTTTTGGTGAGTAATTACGTTTTAACTTCAATAAAATAAATACCAACCTGTTTTAGCGACACATACAATTTGCGACTATAAAGTTATTCTGATTAAAGATATACCTAGTCCAGCAATTAAGTTCTGTTGCAAATGAAAATACAATTATTTTTACTGAAATAATTAAATATTAATGTATACTTACGTACATATTTATTAAAGTCTCAAAGCAAAAAATAAAAGGTATTGTGTTCTAAATGGCCACTTTTGGCTTTTATACAGGCCTTTAATCTGTTTGGACACGAATTTATAGATTTACGTACTATTTCCAAGGGACATTTCGCCGCTTGCTCCAAAGGTTTTTCAAGAGACTCAAGGACGCCATGTCGTGTAGAGCAAGCCATATCCTTTAAAACTGACCATAATTTGAAGTCTAAAGGGTTGAGGTCTGGTCTAGATGATTGCCAGTTTTCAGTTATTATAAAGTCCGGAACTATATATTGCCTGTGGCGGAGTGTCAAACGTCACAGGCATGTAGTCAGACAAGTTTGAATAATGTTGGTGATGTTACATACATCACAGATTATTCACACTTGTAGTGTGGTTAGTAAAATTGACGGCATCAAATTGTTTCACGCTCCGCCATTTATTGTAATTGTGATCCAAAAGTAAAAATCGTGTTAATTTTTTTTTCCACTTAATAAATATCATTTTAATTTATTTGCTTTCATTTTTCGTGTGTTTACCGTGTGACCAATGTTGACATAATAAATTACAGAATTTATTGATGTGATTCTTGAATGAAATCTGATAATTCAATTGAAATTATGCAAATACAAAGATGTGTGTCGTATTTACAAACATTATTAGGCATAAAGAAACTATTGAATAGATATTTTTACTAATTTGAGCAAGGTGTTTTAGAAAAATAAACCAAATTTCGTTTAACAAACCCTAGATATATACAGGTCCCCATACATGCGCAGAGACACAAACACTACGTATCATAATACCTACTCTTTTTATCGAAGTACTTTCGATAAGAGGTTCAAAGTTTTAATTTATTTTTTGAATAAACCCCCGTAAACTTGTGTTGTTGTGTAGATAGATATTAACGTGTGTTCTATATGTACAGGTAGATAATTAAACAAATGAGTAGTTATATAACTGAATAAAATAATATTAGTAATAAATAAAGTTAGTTTAGTAGAATTATAATAACAGTAAAATCTTTGATTTTCGTATTTGGTGCTATATCAATGCTTGAAAAAGAAATGTAGTTACGAGGATTCCCACAAAATATTAATACTTTTACGTACTATTATTTTTGGGAGTTCTGCTTACTGCCGCTGACAAGAGGAACACTTTAACGGCCCGTACACAATCAGAACCTACGAAGAAAGTAATTAATATGTATTCGCGTTTATGATTTAGTGAATTAAAATAACCATGTGTGAACATAGATTTTATTTAAATAAAATAATAACCGGAATTTATTGCAAAAGTTAATAATGTAATAAAGTATAATAAAATACTCGTTAAAATATATATTTTAATGGTATGCAAAAACCATAGATAAAAGATACGATTGATATTATATCGGATTTCCATTATGCATGACAACTCAAATGTTATCAATCTGATGTTGCGTGTTTTGTTTAAATTAAATCAACTATTTACTGTTTGACTGAGACTTTTGACATGAGTGTACGCTGTGCTTAGAGTCATTACTTAATAACTAACTGTTACTTAAGCCAACTACTGATTAAAACAACATAGATGTTATTATTAGCAACAAATCTTTTCTCTGCTTTTGGCAGCTGGTATGTATGCTGTTCATTGAAACTTGAAATAATCTTCAGCCAGGAATGCTCGTAGCGAACGGTTTTATAATATTTGAGTCGAAATTTGGCCATAAATAAGGCGTTAATGAATAAATATTATAAAATAGATAAAAATTAAAATAATAGACAATTATAGATGACTGTATTAGACACAGACAAGTTTTGTTTAGTGAAGGAAGGTCTTCCTTATATACGTTAAGTTATAGTCTATAACGCTGAATGTGGTCCAATCCACGATAGAAGGTTGGTGACCTGTTCCTACAGAATTTCTATTTTCCTTTTACCAAGATAGCCAATGGCAATTTAACTATATTATTCCGACCTATAAGGACGATGATCGGACAGTCTAACCACTTACAGGCCTGAAGTCGGTCGTACTAAGAGCATACTTTTGTGATGATGGTCTCAAGTTAGAACGGCCAATTGACCTTTTCATAAATCACTGAGAGACCACGCTTATCATTTGTGAAGACCAACAATAACAAAATGTATTTTCCTTGTAATAAAGTATTTATTTATTTAATTAACAATTGTTTGTTGTCACAGAGGCAAAATTTAGTAATATTTCACATATTACTAAGCTTTGCCTATAAAATGTACTAGTAAAATTTTTCTGGATCGTCTGAGCAACTGTTAGTGTAGTGTTCGTACATCATACACTCGTACATCAAGGTACCACTGTATTATTGTTAAATTAATATTTAAACCCAGCAGCCGGAGCTAGTGTTTATTTCTATATGACAGCATTTAAGTACGTAGATATAAAATAGTTTGCGTTTGTATTTCGATTAAAGCGGACCTGTGCGTGATTTTATTGAAATGAAGTGAGTGTTTTATTGTTTATAAAAGCAGATTATCAGTATTAGTATAGTGACTTGGAAACAGTTTACTGAGGGTTCAAATCCCTGTGCAATATTGTTTATGTTACCGTAAGGTAAAATTATCTGAGTGGCATGATTTAGTGCATACACTGAGCTTATAACTCAGTGTAGCAGTGTTGGCATATTTTTTTACTTTATTTATTATTATTAAAGCTTGCCAACGATCGGCACACTAATACATTGGTACTAAATAAAAATACAAGATTAAATGGGGCAGGCAGAAGGCAAACATAACATACACGAAGAGATAAAAATTATAAAAACTAAAGGAAAATAAAATAAAATTGGCGCCTGGTAGATAGTAACCGTGAACCTAGAGCTGATGCTTTGGGGTCACCGGATAAGTATAGCAATACAGAGAGTATAACAATGACCAAACTTTTTTTTAAATTGTTTAGATTTTTAATTATTACTTTATAGCGTAAGCATATTATAAATACTGTATATTTGATTATTTATATATCAATATATAAATGAATTAGGGAAAAGTGATTTCAAAGTATGTATTAGCAACTATGGATATCCAGACCTAGCTCGTTTATCAGAATACTTAATCTGTGTATCGGTTTTGTTAAGTTAGGTTAGAACGCGTTTTGGTTCTTCTGAAAAGATGGCATGCCTTATGTAGGGGTGTTTGAAATTATTTAAAAGTTTGGGACAATCGATCTTATCAATTAATTATTCTCTACTATTATTCAATGACAACATCTTAAAGGCCTAGTGGTTCTTAAAGCGCATTCGAAGGCTGTGCAAAATTCTACGAATACATAAGTCTCTCTTCAGTTGGCAGCTCATGTGTGAGCGTCTTGGTCCGTAAGTTGCTTAAACTGACTAGGTACTGACTGAAACAGGTGAAAACACCTGTTTTCAGTCAAGTCAAGTCAGCCAAGTCAGTACCTAAATAATTTTGAGGATGACGACTTGATTGATCGGTCTATCTGAAAGGCCATGTGATGTTTTGCCTCTCTGTTACCAATCACGTGAAGTTCTCATCGCCTCTGCGGATTGTACGAAAACAGCAGTTAGATCACGATTGATTGGTCCGCTTCGCAGTCCACGGTGTTCTTAGTATTCACCTCCAGCACCATCATCGTTGGAACATCAAAAATGTATTCGTTGAATCCGCACACTTATTGAGTATTACGTTGCATTGCGAAATAAGCTTGACTTGGACAATTTTAAAAATGTATGGGGCTACCAGAGGGCTTTGAGTTGGCGCAGCCCATCGCGTCAAGTCCGACATGGCCGCTCCATTTCACCTTACAAAGTGGTGTATACATATGATGCTCAAGAAATTTACATTTGTTTTTCGTTTCAGAGTACATCTTTTACTGGCTTTCCTGATTGGGACCTGTTATGCTGACAATGGCGGTAATTCTTTTAACTAGTCAAAACCCTTTTTATTCACTATATATATTTACAAACATTACCCGTGCAGATTTTTTTACGATGTAGTTTAATCAACAATAGCTGTTATTTAAATCTTGTATCGTTTTGATATTTCAGTTAAAGCCACGCTTGGAGTTTATATTTTGTTGAGTTTGTAGGCTTAATATAAATTATATAGAAACTTTTTGATAAAAAATAAATACATTTTAGTGCCAATACTCCCAAAAAATTCCCTTAAATAAATGTACCTCCTTAAACCCCCCAGGACATCTAGATTCCTCCTATATTTAAGGAGAATCCCCCACAAGGCATCACTCTCCCAATCCCCAAAAGCATCACTGGATTTAGTGGTCACTGGCCGGTGGCAACTGCTAGTCTAGTTTACCGCGCTGGAAAGTTTATTTCTTGAATTTTCCGCTTTGTACCAAATTAATATTTACAACGGAAAACATTATAAAGTAATTCAAGTAAAACAATTTGATATTGAAAATTCGTGGTCTTTTAGCAATCTTCTATTGACCAATAAAAGATTTGAAACATTATCAAAATCATTGAAGCTGATTGGTAACTTCATGCTAGGTAGAATAATAGGTACCTAGTACCTACTGTTTGATCCAACGCTATAATCAAACTAAAACAAAGTATGCCGATTAATACAGTTTCTTTTAGTTTCACTTACGATACACTCGTTGCGTTCGCATACATATGAAGAAGAAATTTTGCAAATGTTTAACAAGTTTAAAAAAAGCTTAAAAAATCATTACAATTAAATCTTTCACACAAACGAAATTAACACTAAAAACTCATAGTAGTTATACTCTTAAATAACACAATGCAGCATGCTTTATATTAACTATAATAATATAATTCTTCTATAAATTTGTAACTTAAAAATAATAGGATTAACACAAATTTTAACAGAAAAAATAAGGATTAACCGAGTAATCGATAAGTTATTTTGAGAGCAAATGGGGACCATCCATGTGTCTTTTGATTATCATATATAAAACAAACATGTCCGGAAAACCCAACCAAAACTTTTTTATAACACTCGCCGTGGAATATAGGAGAAAAACACGGATATAAATCATAATGTTAATAATAATCAATTAATCAATCAGTAGACAACTAGATGATCAGCCTTCTGTCTGAAACATGTCATTGATTTGAGACATGCCGGTTACGTCACGATGTTTTTGTTCACTTTATAAGCTGTACATACTATGAGAGATGATCTTTTAGAATGGATCTGAAAGTTATATCACAGCTTTTCTACTGTACTTATAGTAAAGACATTAAGAGTGGCAGAAAGACATAAAGAAATATATCTTTAAAAATGAAATTGCTCGAGTCAGTCACAACTAAATTCACATTATTATTGTCAGTACACTCTTCCATTTTACTTGTTGTTTTTCGTTTAACTTTGGAAAACAACATCAAAGTTTCGAGTTTGAGCGTGGCAGAGAGTGGAACTTAATTTGAAAAAAGTCAACAGGCTAGTCAAGTAATGAACATCACCGATCCTAGTAATTGGCCTAATTGTTTAATCAACTGGCTGAATATGTTTCAGGCCGCTAGCTAAACAGCGGTGTTTAGTTAAAAGGCTAGGCTGTTAATTAAACGGCTAATTAAGATAGTTGGCTGCATCATGTATCTATTATAGATTCTCTTACTTTTAAATCTCTTTATATATTTTTCTACAGTATGCAACATGTCAAACGGTTCAATAGGGAAATGTGTCGAACCAGGACAATGTAAGGCACCTGATCTTGGTAACTTGAATGTTTACAGGTGTGTATATTTAATTTATTATACTAATACCAGTTTTGACTGTAATTAAAACGCATACTTAGCGAAAGATTCGCGCCGAGACTTGCAAAAATGCATCCCATGGATAATGTTTACAAGGGCTTATGTCACGTTGATTAAGGCTATGTCGTAAGGTATCAAAATAACAATGATTATATAAAATAATAAAAAAATCAGCCTTTTATTGTAAGCATTAATTATGGGTCACGATAAAAATTAATAATTTCCAAACAATAATTTTAAGTCTATATTTTTTAAATGAATATTATAAATTTCAGATCACTTATTAGTCATGCCAGTCTTTAATTATTATACTTTTCTCGCATGGACCGCCATTGAAGGGAGACCAGGCGTCTCCATTCCTATCAATAGTCCGCTTTTTCAACGTATCAATTCCTTCTATTGATTAAATATCGTTTTCCGCTTCTCTTTAAACCTTCCATGCCATGTTATGATGCGGTATATTCTTCAGTCGGTTTCTAAGTCTCTCGAATCTGCCTCAAAAATTAAACTAATATGAAGCAATAATGTTTCAAAAAAAAGCTTTCAGAAACACTCCTCTTCCCAATAAAATATTCTTTACTAGTTAATGCGGCTTTCAACTAAACCACCAGTGTTATCAGTATATCTTAAATAAATATAAACTTATTGTAAAAAAATGTGTGCGTGAATTAGACGTTATGTGTCGAGCACGAAATGAAACAATAACAAAAGCTCCAGCTTATGTAATAAAACAAACAATGTTTTATAAAATTTGATTTTTAAAAGATGCGAGTTTTGTATTTATCGTGCCATATATGCACTTGCCATCCACTCGTTTCGTAGCAACAATTTCAACTATAGGCTGAGAGCTTAACGGTGATCCAAGGGTTTTGATAATATCATATGTTGAATTTGGACGAATCACCTGAAATTTATGAGGCTTATAAGATACTCACACTGTCTCCTGTCCAATACATACACAATAAATTTATTAAAACCCTCTTCCTTTATTCTACTCTTATGTCATCTAACAAATTATATATTCACACAACATTTAGAAACATTAAGCAGCTGTATACGCGTTAACACACAACCTACATCGTAATAAAAAGAATGTGTTTTCGTGTACTAGTGTACACACGTAAGAAGTGAAACTTCTTTATGACCTTATTTTTCGACAAATGATCTACTATATGCAACTTTACAGAAATTGCTTAAATAAAGTTAAATTAGATAAAGTTTAACAAAAGGCTTTTATTATCATAGACATGAATACAAATAGTATAATTATTTCATTTTACCTTATTACTACTAAGATTATTACAGAATTTTATTAATTTTAATAGAATTGTTACTATCATTGTTAAACGACATGCTATTCCTACTCCGCTGGGGAAAGTACTCTTCGAATCAACCGTGGTAGGGACAAGACAAAGATGGCGCGTAACGGAAAAATGTGACGCGTAACGGAATAATGTGAGGCGTAACCGAAAAATGTGACGGTAATTTTTTTACAACGCCGATGAAGAAGTTTCACATAAAAAAAATTACACAGCTGATGATAAACCGCCATCTTGTCTGAATAATCTACGTCTAGTGACACACAAGATGGCTGTCTCAACACATAATGGCGATTTCTATGATAAAACCTATAGTGAACCCGATAATTGTCAATATTAACTTTATTAATGGTTTTTATTCAACTCAACGCTTTATTCGGGCTTTCATTGAAAACAATATTTGTTTTTCGTAAATGATTAGGACCTGTTGTAAATTGTCAGTGTCTGATAATGACGCAAAATAATATGTTTTTAACGTTTTATTTCGACTTTCAGGACAATACAAATGGTGTGCCAAACGGGAGAAGAATGCTGTGATTTTATAGATGTAATTCAATCTTCTAATTCACCCATTACCGTTAATAATTATATAAGAACTTCAAATACTAATATGAATATAAATTATAATTATTTCAATTATAATAATAATTTTCAAGAATATTATAAATAGTTAATTTTTGGTCAGTAATTAAGTTTTAAGTTCAATAAGATAAATACGAACCTGCTGTAGCGACATATACAATCTGTGGTTATAAACTTATTCCGATTAAAGATATCTGCAACTTGATAGAATATATTGTCATTAAATCCATTGAAGCTGTCGAGCCAAGACTAGTCGATGATGCATTCGTCCACCTTATAGAACTGGAACTGCAGCACCTTTTTTCCTCTATATTTGTTTTTGTTAAAACTGTTTAATTTCTTTAGGCATTTATCACTTTTCGTAGCAAAATATTTTAAGTTAAATTTTCAAATTGAACTGAAATAGTTTAAGAAAACTGTGAATGAGCTTATTATGTGTGAAAATTTTGTAAAATGAAGTTATCAAAATAGTGTTATTTAATTTATTCCTAAATGATTACAATAGTGTGAGGAAATAAATTAATTCAACAATTATTTATTTTGTTTAATGGGTAATGATGATGTTTGTTAGGTTATTTTTTGGACGTCAAAATTAAAAATCATTTATACATATAACACAATGTACACTTATGAACGTCAATAAAACATAAATATACATTAAATGCTTCTAATTTTAAATATACTGCCAGTTCTCAAATCAAGGGCGTAGAACGGAAGAAAAGAACTGGCAATAAACTCTCCGCCACTCTTTTTAATCGCCAAGTTGTTGTTTTACACAACGTTTGTAAGGACCATTACACCATGTTCCACATGACATCTTAACTAATTAATAATAAATTAAATTAAAAACAAAGATTTGTCCTCTATCAGCAGTAGGTGAAATAGGAGCACGCACTTACATTCTCGTGGGAACACGCAAATACATAGTCGAAATATCTAATATCACCGCATACACGAATTCGAGTACGACCATTCACCACAATTAGCACCCGTTCACGAGTATGACGCATGGCTACCTCGCCCTATTTTAGGGAGAGCGACAACCCGACGCATGGATGCCACCACAAGCAATGACATTTAAGCGAGCATGACGATCCTTGAAATGTCAACTTGGCTACATAAGAAAATAATGATAATACTAATTATACTGAAACAATTTGATACCACATGGATCACGGTTTGTACTCGAGCAATTCATATCCAAGCAGCATCCAAGATCCTAGATCTTAAATATTCATTTATATTATAATAGGCCTTAGCAAGCAGTTTTACTTTAATGTAAAATTTATTTATTGACAACTGTATCTTACTAGGGATTTTGTTAAAAACGTATACAATTGACTTGGAAAGAATCACTCGTTTTATGCAGTTTTGTGGTTGGTGCGCTAATTTTGTCTTTATAGCGAGTATAATTACGGAAGCTACTAGTCTTTTTAAAGATCTATATTTTTCGCACATACAAAATATTCTCATCCCACTGGAGTTTACTATCTAAAGCAATTAGCAAGAAAACCTCATTACCAAGAAAGTATATTTCCTCGTTTTTAATTATTGTTATAGCATTACATATGTAGTTACAAATTTAATACATTTTGCCTTCTTTTCGTTTAGCTTAAGATTATTTTACATCGAATCAATTATGGACAAAGAAAAAAAAAACAATGACTCAAAAGCAAATATGCACAATTTTTCATATGGTATTTTATTTAGTATATTTTTAGAACAAAAAGTCACGAAGCTCACCTGATGTTAGAGATACCATCGCCCCAATTAAGGCCAAAGGGCTCGCGGGTGTCAAATGGGCTAAAAAAATACTTCTTCCACACACTCTCTCGTTAAGTGCGGTAGAAGATGCAGTGAGACCCACATCTCTGCGCAACACCAAGGGCTTAAGCCGCTAAGAAAGTGACTGGTCGTTGACGATTCGAACCGCTCTGCGTTGAATACAATCAAGTGGAATTAGCGGATACTGAGCAGATGATAAGTCTAATATATTGTTACGCGCTAGGGGATCGGATAGAAAATGCCGTAGATTTCTTCAATGGTTTATTTCTTGAAAAATCAATGAGGAATTTATGAGCACAAATTAATTGCAGAAATGCACTTATAACACACAAAAACACAGTCACTAATTACTTCACTTATGCACACTTCACACATTACTTTATCACTTGTAATCACTTTATCGCTTCGGTGTTTCTCTCTTGTAATCGCATTCGAAACTAAAGGCGACTAGTCGTGTTTCGGCTCGCTTATATATCCCTGGGAATAATTCTAAACAATATTCGAGAACTTTCTAGGCTGGCTTGCTACTGAGTAGCGATTGCACAATTCTAGAACGTTCGCACTCTTTGTCTCTTTCGCACGTTGCTCCGTCCTTGTCGTACGGCGTTTTAGAGTGCTCGTCTAGTTTCGAGAAAGTTCTGATCTTCTCTCTCTCTCTCTCGTATCATTTCGTCCTTGTCTCACACCTAGAAAGTTCGGTCTAGAATATTCCTTCACCAAAGGGGTATAACTAGGCCTGAAAACGCCTAAAAACGGGTCTCCTGAAAACTGCACTACTCGACTACACATGTTCTGAAACCGACTGAAAAAAGGTTTCAGCTTCCTGAAAACTAGGGTAACATTATGAAAATTACAATTTTCTAATATGTGATTGACCCTCTCCTGAAACGGTCAGAAATCATATTACAGCCTGCTGAAAAGTTCTCTAACTAGTGGAAAAATCTAGAAACATGCAGTCGACCCGTCTTCGTAACAATATAATAATATCTTGAAAACTTTTCTGATTACGAAACCCTGTCTATGTGTCTATGTCTATGTACATCTTAAGAACTTCGAATCACTTGACGCATCGAATACCGTTCCTCGGACGTCTGTGCCAATTTTGTCGGCCATGTCAAATTGATAATGCATGAATATAGAGTTATGTTAAAACGAAAATAGTTTTTAATGATAACGGGATTTATCAAGATGCGTCATAAGCCAAGGGTCTTGCTCATATCACAGAATAACTGGATAGTTACCAGAAGATTCATAAATAAAATAACTAATAGTGGGTATGAGAAATAGGCAGAAACCAGTCGTCGTACATTTCGCCGGAAAGAAACGCGATGGAGACACACTGTGGACGCCCTTTGCCCCATTTGGGGTAGGACATTAAGATAAGTCATATGGTTTTGGATGCCTTGGTATAAAAGCTTATGATAGAAGAAGCAAACGGCTACCAACATGATCCAGTAGGACGTACACGACCATTTGAGTTAAAGTGTATTTAAAAATAAAAATGAATAGATATGATGAAATCTCAAGCAAAATGTTTTCTTACTTTTCATTGTCCTACACATAAGTCAATCGCCTTTGCATCATATATATAAACTTCACATAATTGAACTTAATATTATTACTTATCGTTTGGGATTTCCAAGCGTAAGAATGAAACGTTTACCTTAAAAATAAATTTACCGCTGATAACCGAAGAACAACGTTACGGACATCATATATATATATATATATATAATTTGACAAAGAATATGTTTTATTGAAATATTAACTCATATTTATAAAAAAATGGGTGTCAACAGAAGAAGATGCCCATCGTCCTGATGACCGCTGAACTATTCATTATGGACAGTGTCATTTTCATGTTCTGGTCAATAAACGCAGGATTTCACACCCATCCGACTCGGATGGATACTTCTGAAGTTGCTAGACCGGCTGGAGCTGCAGCTTCGTCTACCAACAAATATGAGGCACCTAACAGGCGTGAAGGGGCGAGGCGAAGGTCCTAGTTGTCCTCCTCCTGTAAACAGGGACACGATGACAACAATCGTATACCCACCATCAGCATCTGTGCAGTTAAAGCTGATCTTGATGACGATTGACTTTGTCAACATATTTTGACTAGTGCACAATATATAGTTGTCCAAAGAGATGGTAAGGTTTGCTTTCATTTAAAGCAACCCAAATGACTATTTGACATGATTTTTATGTTAATCCACTAAACAAGCAAACAATGCTCAGTGAACAATGGAGGGGAGGCAGAAAAGTTTGGACTGGAACGGGCTTCTCATTCCATATGCGGATTCCATTTGCTCGTGAAAAGAAAACTTTACAGCGTATGTGAGGTGGCTCATCACTCGTCTAATAAACGACATCTAGAAAGAGATTCAGAAATCTAACGATGCAGACGAAGACGAAAATTCTTTTGGCTAGAGTGACTAATTAATGTTCGTTGTAAACATAACTTTAAAATTATCGTAAGCCGACAAGTAAGGTCTGTAATCAATAGCTAGTATAAATGTAAATTTATCTCGGGAATAAATTTGCTTTGATAAACATTATACAGTGTTCTTGTCATTTGTTTGGTCTCACGTTTTGTTTTAAGTGTCAATTATCATCATATTAAAATGAAGTAAGTTTTATTTTTCTTTGCACCCTATTTGCAATGGTTTGACTGCCCTGACTTATTGTCGCTTTTACTTTTTCACACCACTTCATCATACAATACAAGGCAAACCCAACTATTCCCGATTATTATTATTCCTCGGTCTAATAAAAACTATTTACGTAACTCAGCCATGTATCGTATACTTTCAGATTATAAAACAAATTATCAGCAAATAGATTTATTTAATGTGACTAAAGAATGCTTAAAAAATATAAAAAAACTCTAGTATCTTTTATTAATAATGGATTTGTTATTCTTCCTTTATATTAAATATTTATTATAATGATCAATGAATCTTAGAACTTATAATCTAGAATTTAGTATGAATTTGTACTTTGTTGTATTTTTTGTATAAATAGGTAATACTGTGCTTTATGTTTACGTTTTAATGTGTATTCCGTTTTTGGCTTTTGTGTATAATGTAATTGGTTGAATATTGTTTAATGAGTAGCTGTAGAAATACCTACTTTAATTTAAAAAAAAATCTTCCAGGTGTAACAAGACCGTATATCCACAAACGTGGATACAGTGCTTTTAAATAGAAAACCTACAACTTGAATGGTTAAAATATTGAAATTAAGCGACATAATTAATTATTAGTTTAAAGTTTTCCACTGGTCTATGGAAGTGCTCGTGGGTATTATTAGTGACAAGCACCATGAAATATATACCTCTCATGAATCATTCCACGAGTAGATGTTAATAGAATTGCAATTAATAAAATTCCGTGTAGAAATTTTTGAGTTTACATCGAACAGACAGATTGACGAGGCGGACGACTTGTTTTTATATAATACTAGCTGGTGCCTGCGACTTCGTCTACGCAGGATTAAAAAAATAAAGTCATAATCAAAAATCATTTATTTATATAGGTAAAACACTAGTGAACGTCAAAAAAAGAAATATACATCAAATGCTTCTAATTTTACATTTACTGCCAGTTCTCAATTTAAGAACACCGCATTAGCAACCAAGTCTATTTTATTATCTTTAATTATTATTTGAGAATTATTACTTTTTACGTTTGTAGTTACAAATTTAATACATTTTGTCTTCTTTTCGTTTAGCTTAAGATTAGTTCGTGTAGCATTAGCTTAAGTTAAGAAGAGGCAGTTTTATCTCTTGAAGCTCCTATGCAAGAATTTTAGGTTTTGATGTGAAACATCTATAGCCGCACGTAAACACGCTATACGATGGTATATATATACAGTCTATATTCAGTAGTGTGTACGGTGTGGCGACGTGTGTGTGTATCTATAATATTTTTAATTTAAAAAAATCGTAATATTTTATTTTATCATTATGACATATTTAGTTCCTATCACAATATGTTCTTTTCTGCATATTACTTTTACAAAATAATGTCGTATTTCACATCTGCCAGGCGTCCCGTGACGGCCTACATTTTTTTATATAGAGTAGTATAGAGCCTTGCGGTACACCCATATTAACAGGCGATCTCTGTGATATAGCTCCATTTATATTTACCTTTTGAATATCTTTATAAATTGTGGCCTATGTGTTAATCTGATGTTTTTACATGAAAGAGTTACAATCAACCATCCACACTTAAAAACTTTCGCGATTAAAATATTAGTAGTATAAAAGTCAGATATACTACTATCGCAAATTTTTTTGTAGGCATTATCAACCTCTATGCTATGAACTTTCCTTTCCAGGAAAAAATCATTTTAACAATCAAAATCCATAACGTTTTAGCCCTACTGGAGACAGGTTGGTTGCGTTGATCTGTTCGCTGTTGGTGGTGGTAGCCTGTCAAGCTAACTATGGAGGTAGGTATCGTACAACTCCTGAATGTTATAAACGTATTTGGAATTTGAGATACGGGTGATAGACAGCGCTAAGTTTCGATTCTTTCCCAGGATATGACATTTTCACGCAATATTTACGTTCATAAGTACGTTAATTGGGTTAAAATTAAAAATACATAAATATTAGCCCTCCATGCTTCGCACGGGTGAACATTGATTTTAATAGTATTTTTAGTTTTTTTCTCTTATATTGTGCAATTTATTTTTGTTCTAACATCAATAGTTTTGATGATGGTGAAAAATGTTTTATAGGCATTTTTTACACCTTGGGCAATATTGTAGTTTTGTAGGGATCCTTATTCGTTGCAATTAAAAGCTTATAAGCTTATATTAATCAGCGATGATGTAGCATTCAAAGAATTTTAAAATTGGCCCAGTACTTTTTGAGCCAATTCGTTACAAGCCATACTTACATACAAATCTTTCCTCTGAATAATATTATTATTGATAGTATAATCGGCAACTGTTATAATACATGTATCCCAGATTATAATGTAGTAACTAACTTCCAAGTTAATTGTACGATAAATGATATACTTTTTACATCGTTGAAATCCAGTTATCTTCGTATTCGAGTAAAATTTTAACTGAAAACATGAAATTTATATTGATGTCTTAAATACTCTGAAACACCTGGTATTCTTTGTTTCAGCGACACCAACTACAGTAAACAATTACGTACAAAACCACAACTTAAATTACAACCTAAATTACAACATGTACGATCCGAACGCGTATTACAACAACATCCAACAACAATACCAAAACGCTATGATCGGTCGTTATTATTCAGTGTACAGACCAAATATTGTTGAGGGCATTCTTCACGTAGCAGCTGACACTGTGCGGGACATTGGAAGCCTTTTAGGTAGACATTACTAAACATATAGGAATTGTGACAGTAGCACACTAAGGGATATAAAGAATTACCTTAATACTAGTAATTACTTTTAATACTAGTATAGTTGTAACTAAAAGGACAATGAATGGAAATTACTGAAACCTCGCCACGAGTGTGACCTTATAGCAATTTAAGCTCATTGTAGATTGGTATTTAACATGCTATGCATAAAAATTGATTGGTTTTATAGAAAGAGTTGTTAACGAAATTATAGTCTTTAGTGAATTATGTAAAACGTCATTTGAAGTAACTATTTCATAAAATTAATCAATACTCTGTGTATTAAAATTTAATTTTGTATAAAATATAATAATAATAAGATTTATACTTAAATGATTAATACGCTTTTTATTTATCCTGAAAATTAACAGATATTTCACTACATATAACTAACTTTAATTAGATTCATGGTGTTAGCGGTTTTTAACAAATCAATCTTGCATATTTGGCCTGCTCCATTTTCATCCAATGTTGTCTGTCATTGATTTAGGAGAGAGAGAGGTCTCTATCTCTTTTTTGGCACGGACGGCTGATCAGCAGGCAGTTGTTTGTGCCCACTGCCGGTCTGTGAGTCTTCTTAATGACCTGCTTTCATTTAGTTTATAAAGGGTTTGTTAGTGTGGTACAGATTATTTTTAAAACATTAGCATTTTAATACGGCTTTTCAACGACACATACAATACATATAGAACATACAACAACATGTACAACGTTACCTTAGTTAGATTTCTTTATTATGCAATAACAATATGTCAGTGTATAACCATCAATCATCATATTGTACGTGAATTCTGTATAAAAATGAAAAGGAATCGGTAATTTTCCTTACATTTGAAAACACAAACATGTTTCTTTACTTTTCATTGGCATAAAGAATACTTTTTGAGACATAGACATCTTATTAGTGAAGTACAGATAGCCCTCCCCAGTGATGGCATAAAAATACTCAAAATGTATTAACTTTAGATACGTACGTAGATATGCGATGTGATAAAGTTAGTTGTAAAGATATTTAAGTTCCCAACATATCCTATTTTAATTCTACTTCTAATTGTCTAGGAGAGCTTTGGACTTTAAGCTGTCAATTTAAGCACAGTATAGGCGGCGGTAAACTCGAATATCGAAAATGATCAATAGCCAGCCAGAGTAACTACTGCCAAAAAAGCGAAATATAAATAATTGTTTATAAAACGTAGATAACGTTTTATAAACAATTATTTTGGTAAGAGATAACGGTTATAGCGGATAACTCCCAGAACTTGTGGGAATTAAATATAAAATATTATGTTGTCTTCGGAACCTTGCCTAGAGAGACTTCTTTTAATAATCTATTTAATGTTAAGGTTAGTTATTGTTTTCTGTTATTATATATATATTCATTTAGGTTATGAATATTGTACATACTATATTTAGAAAAGATTTATAAAACATTTCAAATATTTTATTGTTACTATTGAAACTATACTATCGACATAATTATAAGATGACGTTGGGTTCATGAACCAGTTCTTTTTGTCCGTGGAACGCCCTTGAATTGCATTAGAAGCATTTCTACACTTATGACTAATGAGATAGAACTCCATAATAAAACTTGCGTTTGGAAAACATTTTTAAAAAACCAAATGATAAAAAAAATCTAAAACATTATGAACAAAAATAAAAACAATATACATTTAATTAATTCTACTAGTTCGCGAATGGCAGACTACGCGTCGCGAAATACGCCCCCCCGGCTGCATGCAGCGGAAGTAAAGGTTAAAAAATATATATTTCAAAGAGTTTCTATTATCTCTGAATATTATAAAATATATCTAGATTAGACAATCTTTTTAGTAACAGATGTTTTTTCTAGGTTTGTACTACTCTACCTGCTTGCCGCGTCTTGCTATGCCGATAACTCAGTGAATCATTACTATCAAAAATTCAAGAACATCAAACGACTTCGAACTTCGCGTTTGGGAAGTTTACCACAAGGCTGTGTTATATCCCCGTCCCTATTTCTTCTGCATGTCAATGATATGCGGACGAGAACACTGGGGATACACTGGCCACTGGACACTGGCCGGGAATTTACATTAAATTGAAAGAAACGAGTCAGACTAATTTATTATTTATAAAACAAATTTCTTCTCAACGTGTTCCCGATCGAGCTGGTTTGTCACCCAGCTGAACAAGTGTGGGATGTTCACGTAGACTCCAGGTATACCTTCCTTGCCACACCCGAGCCCGTAGGCCACAAGACCGGTCACAACATATCGTTTTTCAATACCTGTTGTCTGTAAAATATATAAAAATCTTAAAGCGTCAGCTTTTAGCTCTGTTTAACTATTTTCTTCAGATTCAAAACTGATTTTATTATCATACGGTAATAAAATATAAATAAAATTACCCAAGACGAAATTTTACTACGAAAACAGAGCAATTGTTAAATATGAATACAAAGAAGAAGAACAAATAAGGCTTAAGTACCTTCTCAAATACAATTTATGTGTGAGACGTTTTAGTTGTGTATATTCTATATTAAAAATTGTAATTCCAAAAATCAATGCTTTATAAAATAATTAATACTTACTTTCACAGCACAAACTAGTGGGGAGCCACCGTCACCTGTGCAGGTGTCGACCATGCTTAGACCGCCGGCGCAAGTCAGCGAGTTGTGGAGTTCAAAGAATGGACCAAGACGAGAATTCGTCCTTAGCATATTTTGACATTCTTTTGCGCTTACAAGAGGAAGTGGGACCTGAAGAAATATTATATGTTATTTTATTTTATGGTGGTGTTTTCTGGTGGTCAGAACTGAACTCAATCGGCTTTCTAAAACTTTTTGTGAAAAAAAACACATTCCTTTAGCGCGTCTTTTAAAGGGAGAATGTTTACATTGTCTACATTAACAGTATACTATCATGTAATTCAAATAATGCCTGGTGTCTCTGGTATGTACTTATATAATTTTAATAATTAAAATATAAATAGAAAAATAAATCGACTTTAAAAGTTTATGAGCGAGGAAAGCTCCAGCATATTTAATTAGCACATGTGTACTTGAACCTCACGGCCTAAGAGTGTATAAGTCTCCAATGGGAACAAAATCGAAGTGGGAGTAAAGAGCATTATTTTCCGCCTGATCTGCGGCTGCGCCGGATTTTGTGCTTGTTCCTTTGAAACTCATATAAACATGGTATTCATTAGACAATGAGGCAGATGGAGATTACCTTTTTCAGCACCTTAACGAAATTTCCCCGTCTTTCGATCGGCACGTCTCGTCCCCAGCCCATAGAGTAGCAATCCTCTACTGAGGGAAAGACGGATGCCAAGCAGGCTATACCAATATTTGCCGCTGCTGTGAATTCAGTGTCCAAAAACAATAGAGCAATGTCGTTGTATAGAGAAGCTGGAAATTTAAGAATCAATGGTTAAGGACAAAATATAAACAACACGATATTAAGATAACAACACAATTTAAAGATACATACTCCACGAAAACTAAAGAGGAGATGGATGGTCATGTGATAAGTGAAAAGAAGCAAAAATGGAACAGAATTGTAACAGAGTGGGAAACGAACCAGAGGCAGGCAGATAAGAGAATGGACGATGATATGAAAAAGGTAAAGAAGGTGGCCCATTGTAGCATTCGAACTGCTAGACGACGCCACTATTGGAAACATTTTGAAGGCGTTTGTTGAAGGTCTATAGGAGCTATAAATAGAGATGAAGCCATGTTTACGTTATCACCTTACCACTATTAACTAAAAGATAAAATAAAATTTGAATACATACTTCTGTAGTAATTTTCGTGTATAATAACTTTATTGACATTCCTCTCTTGGTGGGGATATTGTTCTTTTACTGTTTGCACGTCATATTCGCCAGCGCGGCATTTCAACTGAAAATGTTTCCAAAGCAATAACTCCCAGTAGCGACTCCCACCACTGCAGTCGTAAGTTAAAACCGCGGCTGTCCACATTTATTTCTTTCTCTTCTAACATTTTCTGCGCTATTCTGATTGAACACCAATCGTTCAGATAGCTTGAAAATGTAATACGCAAATTTTGTGACCTACGTAATATGAGTACCGGCAAACATATTGAACAAATATCCTTGCCTGAGGGGGGCGGCGGGAGAGTGACGTGTCGATCGCGTGATTGGTAAATCAGTTGACGTGTCCTGACGTTGTGTCCTGCGCTGTGTACGATGCGCAAACTTTCCCCCACTCAAGAGGTTTGCCGGTATCTGTATCATGTCTCGTGTCCACGCGTATTCCTACTAATGATGCTAATGACTAATCACAAACGAACGCACCGTCATTTTGCCTTTTTACTTTTCCCCAGTACAAGCTTACCTACTAGGAAACTTACCTGTTCGGCTTGTAGCTTTTCAATAAAGTGAGCGGTTGTTAACACGACTCTATGGTGTATCAAAGCGCCGCCGCCGACGTAATACTTTGACGACCAAACGTCACTATCGCCCCTTCTGTTAACAAAAAAGTGCGTGCTTACAAAGTGCACATGTAAGTGGTAAGACTTCTTTGTTAATTAATTATTACGAAGGTATAAGCCCCAATAGATGATCATGTCCCAGTATATGATCACTCCATGTATTTGTATACCTATATTCACACTGTTTACACAGATTACGTGCTAATGATAATATAAATAAATAAAAATCTGCGTTGACTGCACAAGACGTTATGCGGCAGAATTGCCATCTAAAGTCCTAATATGTAACTACTAAACAGACATACACAATTACTTAGACAAAAAGAATGGAACAAACCGAAGCAGTTAAAACGTATGTAGACAGTGAAAGGGACAATAAAAAAGTACACATGAATGCATAGAAAAGAGCACATGGATCACGATAATTTCAAAATAAGTTAGAACAGTTAATACGAAAGTTAAGGATACCATGTGGATTTAAAGAAAGATAGAGAAGGAAGTGGATTCCATAAAGTCACTGCAGAGATTTTACATAATTATACTCACAACATAACAGCGACCACGAATGGATATTCGCCATAAAATGCACTGGTAATGTCAGTGGGTCGAAAATCGGGATTCTTCGGTTTGTATGGGCTCATTTCTATATTACTCCAGCCACATTCAGATCTAGATACTGTGAAATAACTAACTTTGTCATAAACTATTCATCAGTTTTAGCTATCTTTCGCTACTGAGTGGGTTAAAATAAAATAGATGCAGGTAATAATCGAATAACTCTGAACACACTCTGGGAAATTTGGTAGAAGATGCAGAGAGACCCCACATCTTTATGCAACGCCATTGCGAGGTAAGAACAGTCTCAATGTGGGGCCGAATTCGTACCATATAGAGAAGCAAGCGGTGGCTCAGAGTGAAGTACCGTCTCGCCTTACTGAGTATGTTATGTTATGTCTCAAATCAAATCAATAATTATAAAATCTGGCACCTGCTACACTCTGGAGTTTAATTTTGGCATGGCTCTCTTGAAAACTATACTAAATACACCAATAATATACAATACACGCGAGACTTTCCGTGCTTCCCACACTCGAACTGGAAATACAGTCCGGTCCTAGGTAGATTAAGAAACTGCCAAAAATGTGGGAATATTCTGTCAGATTCTTAGGATTTTTTTCGTAAGTTCTCTTTGAACCTCTTTCCTAATTTGCGTTAAAAAGTTAGCTATTATCATTGTTGGAAAACAAATACAAATAATAATTCTGAACTTACTTTGACTCTCATTCGCATCAGGACTGGATAAGATGGATGGTTTAGCTAAAGGATTGTTCGGTATTGTGACGTTGGTGAGGGGATGCTGCAAAACTGGGTGGATTACTGGAGTTTGTATGGTGGGAGTAGTTGGGTTTGGTACAGTAGGAGTACTTTCGAAAGTATTTTCGTTAGAAATATCTACGGAGGCTGTGTTATCTCCACTGTCTTGTATATTACCCAGTTCACAGCAAACTTCTAAATAGTGACTGCAGCTTCTGCTGCCGTCTCTAGAAAACAAATAAAATATTTTTTTACGATAATCTCCGGAGTCAATAATTCATATACCACTCATATATTTTACAGAGAACATAATATCGTCGCCCAAAACATCAAGTTTGTGATAGCAAGTGAGAATAAATAGTGAAAATTACTTAAAGTGAAACCCAGATATTATTAAATACGTTATATTTTCACTTTTTGTGTATAATAAAAAAATTGCTTATACCTTATACCTTTACTTAAAAGGCGAGAGAACCGTTGGAATACGTTAATATAGTGATTAAAAATTAAAATATTTAGCACGCCTCACCTCAAATCAAGGAGGTCAGTTCCGTCGTCAATTATCGTGCTGTTTTCATCACACAGATAATACGACACACATTCTCCGTTGACATTGTTGTGAGTCACACAACTCCTGCCGACTTCTGAAAGATAACGATTTATGAATAGAGAGCATGAGGCTGTACTGCTCCTCCAAATTTAGAAGTGGCTGATTTCGATATGATGATTTATAATTATGCTCAGCGGTTGGAAATACTTTCTTCATCTACGACGCCATCTTACTGGCTACAACTCTGTCTGTTTCGAATAAACTGTTTGGTAAATACGGGCGCAGCACAATTCATTATTTTACGGACATAAAATCAAAATTTGTTATTTGGTTTTCAAATAAAATAAATCAGTAGTGCTATAAGCTTTTAAGGTCTAAGCCGCAGATTTCTATGATCATCATTTGTCTATCTAATGTAATTAGCGTCCACTGCCTGACAAACGTCGTCGAATCGAATCACGATAATTTCCTTCACCGTTCGTGCAAATTTTAAATGCGTACATAGAAAGAAAGTCCATTGGTGCACAGCTGGGGATCGAACCCACGATCTCAGGGATGAGAGTCGCACGCCGAACTAGGCCAACACTGCTCATTAGTTTTCAAATAGTAAAAATAAACTAAACAAATGCAAATTTAAATACTTACTTTCACTCGGTTGTAGGTTGGGTGTCTTTGGAACAGATGGCTTATTAAGTAACCTAGTTGGTGTCAAGTTAGGTCCTCTCCGCGTGTTTTTATTTGTTTGCGGGCCATTACTAACATCTCTTATCGATTTACGTCTCAAAGCATCTACTGAATTGCAGTAAATCAGAGGAAAGAAGAAAAGGAACAGTATATACCTGCAAAGATAACAATAATGCCCTGGAGCTGTATTCAGTTTTAGGTGTGATTATAAATCTTAAAGTAATGTGACGTACTAGTGGATCGGAAAGAAAATGCCGTGAATCTCTCAACGTTTATTTTACGAGGAATTTATTTATATTCAGTTTATTTTAATACGACATAAATGTTAAGGATTCATTTATAAGCTATTGTCATATAACGGGTTTTCTACAAGGAAAATGTGAGCGTAAAATTATAAACACTGACCTCATAGCTTGATAACGCCGGTGCACTGTCCGAAGTCAAACTGTATACTAAAGAAACATGTTCAAGCTAAAGTCAAGGTCAACAAACATAACATCTTATATTAAGGAACGACTTATCTTGTATACATTGGGCAAACGGGTGTGAGTGTCATTGGGTGTGTGAGTGTCAAAAGACATTTTGTAGTCCTCATAATCACCGATATCGATACTGTGAAAGATTTACGAGTCATTTTTGTGTCTAGTCTTACTTTTCTCGAACATCTGTTAACTGGCTGATGCTGCATAGTCTCGGATTCGATAAGCGTAATTCTAAAACTGCTGCACTTTTTAGGAGCATAAATTAATATCCATAGGCTGCAGTAGTTGAATTTTGTAAAAAAGAGAACGATAGCTAGTAGAAAAGGCATTTCGGTTTAGTTTTAAATGTTGCTTTTGTTGAATTTTAATTTGTTTCTTATGTTCAATGACAGCACCTTTTTAGATATATATATTTCGACCCTATCTGTTCATAATTGAAAACAAAGATTTAAGTACGAAAGCAAAAGAGGAGAAAATGAACGCTTGGAGCCAAATAACAGAGAAGTACACCACATTTTAACAATGTACCTGTATCTCAGAAAACTACATTGTTTAATCAAAACATATTGTTTGTTTTAGTTGTACATGGACAGAGCCTAATTTAATATTCTCTTATTTGTTACAAAAAGCAAGTAAGGATAGTTTTAGTTTCGGGAAAGCCTTAAATGCAGATATGCATAGACTTCATGCTCTGGAAAATCTGGCTCTGGAACACCTTCAAAAAGAACACTAATATCATATAAATTATAAATTACAGACAGACATTCTAGTGAAGACTTTAGTAGTCACATAAAAATAAAAATAATAGTGTAACAAAAATCTTTTAAAATTAAATAGAATAATGTTTTAATTGTTAAAAGGCCTAACTCTTGAAAATTAGCGCCTTCAAAAGGAACACAAACAAAAAATTTAGGATACGGCCCAGATACACAGCTAAGTAAAGATAAATTTAAAATTACACACAGACATTCTATTCAAGACTTTAGGAGTCACATAAAAATAAATAGAATAATTGTAATGAAAATGTTTCAAAAATAAAAAAAATAAACAATGTATTAAAAAGGTTTTATTTCTTAAAATAACTCAATGGTTAAAAACCTATCAAACTTAAGTTTTCTTTAATAAATGTGGCCCTCACTGCTGCTTCACGCAGCAAGAAAACACAAGTGTGTTTTGAGGTAAGGGTGCTGTTGGTGGCGGAGGCAGGTTCTTATCACCATCATCAGGGATAGGTTCCTTGTTCAATTCAATGGCTATATTGTACAAGACTGCCAATGATACTATGTACATCTTGGTTTTGTTGATGTTCTGAATCCACTAATCAGTTGTTCCATACGCCAAAACATCTCTCTACACTATTGCGAGTTCTAATATGGGCATAATAGTATGCTTCTTCTGTATGAGTGGTTGGATTTAGTATTGATGTAAATAAATAAGGAGTGTAAGCATAGCCAGAATCTCCATGCAGTGGCGTAGCTAGGACACCAAGGGCCATGGGGAAAATAAAAAAATGGGTCCCCACTGCTATACTAAACTGTATTGTAAACTGCTATGTAAACTGATTAAGTTTTATCAAATAAAATTATGAAACATACAAATACTTTAAAAATGCTACGCCACTTAAGCTCTTTTTGTGCACTGAAGGATATTTGATTCACTTTATATTAACCACTCGCGTATAACAATAGAATATGAGCGAATTAATGAAGTGCTAATTGCTATGTACTGAATGAATACAATTTAACAGTCAAGAGAGTGCCTACGTCTGCTATGCTCTCGTGGTGTAATTTCGACGATTTAGGAAATCGTCACGCTTATAAGTGATCGAAATGTACATCCATGCCACGTACATGTACTGCAGGGCAAGTAACAAAAATATTAGATTGTGCTCGAGTAGGTACTCACTGTTTACTGTTATTGAAATGTCATTGCCTATAAATAAAACAAAACTTGAAAGCTATACTGGCGCTGGAGCTTGAAATAAATATTATTATTAGAATCCTTTTTTATTTTTTACCTAATTTAGATTGTTTTTATCTCTTTATACTACACACAATTGACGTGGACAAACAACAATTTTATACCTTATATCTTCACGTCATTTTCCCGGTTGGCCGCGGATCTTGCAAATGCCCTGACAACTCTCTCGCTTCATCCACTTTCATGACATCCACCATGCCTGCTCGAATATGGCTAATTTTAACTTGTACCTTCTCTTGTATGGTTTCGTAGGATATCCTACTTCTTAAGTGCTCTTATTCATCCGTCTCTATGACCAAACCACCTAAGCATTCTCTTTCGTGTCCTCATCATTGTGTCCACTTTAAACCCACACTGTTCACGTATCTCACTAATACTTTTTCTATCACGCAATATTCACACATTCTTCTTAACGCTCCCATTTCCGCGGAATTTATTTTAATTTCAACTCTGATTCTTTCTCTGCCACGCCCAACATTCACTACCGTTGGTTAACGTCGGGATAAGCCCTCCCATATGTACGGCCAGCGCCGGTCGAGCCTCGTTTGAGATTGGCAGTGATACAAATAAACGTGGTATAAAATTTTATACCAAGAATAAGCAAAATGTCTACTAATAAACTCGGAATAACTTAAACCTAGTATAACGTCGGCGTTACTGTTCATACTAGCGTTATTCCAGCCGCCATCCTAGTTTATGTCTGACATAACCTCAACAATGACTGACGGATTTTTAATGAAAGCCGTTTAAACAATGTTTTGAGAGGGAACAAGTTGGTGGTATGGTACATGGAGACAGTGGCGTGAGACACCTAGGGGCTAGGCGGGGCAGTGCCCCGGGGCCCTCGAATCCATAACAGAAATCTAGATCGAACTGAACTTTTGGGAATTTCTCCCATTTCCAAAACAAATACACACATGTGCAACCTAACTTTATTCATGACAACTCAGTTAAGAGAAATTCAAAAGTTATGTCCCTAAATTCTTTCTGTAGGTTGGCAGTAGCGTTTTATTGTGAATTTGAGTTAAGATTTTTTCGAGAACGGTTAAAAAATTAATGCCGTATCAGGAGTAAGATAATGTCAATAAACTTTTTTGTACTGGTTCATTTTATTTTATTTTACTTGACTTGACGTCCGCTAAGTCAATAAATCAAATCTATAGATTTCGGCTACAGCTTATTGTATAACGCAAAAATGCGAAAAATCACCTGCAGTAGGTACATTAATTCAGGTCTGCGGGCAGGAGATCGTTCGTGGAAATATGGTAATAACACTAGCGGTGATAATTTTCTTCCGGGATTCCCTAACGACACTTTTATCGACTTCAGTAAACAGTGAGTACCTACTCGAGCACAATCTAATATTTTTGTTACTTGCCCTGCAGTACATGTACGTGGCATGGATGTACATTTTGATCACTTATAAGCGTGACGATTTCCTAAATCGTCGAAATTACACCACGAGAGCATAGCAGACGTAGGCACTCTCTTGACTGTTAAATTGTATTCATTCAGTACATAGCAATTAGCACTTCATTATTTCGCTCATATTCTATTGTTATACGCGACTGGTTAATATAAAGTGAATCAAATATCCTCCAGTGCACAAAAAGAGCTTAGGTGGCGTAGCATTTTTATATTTCATAATTTTATTTGATAAAACTTAATCAGTTTACATGGCAGTTTATAATACAGTTTAGTATAGCAGTGGGGCCCCATTTTTGTATTTTACTCTGGCTATGCTTACACTCCTCATTTATCTCCACCAGTACATAAATAAAGAAGAAGTATACAATTATGCCCACATTAGAACTCACAATAGTGTAGAGAGATGTTTTGGCGTATGGAACAACTGATTAGTGGATTCAGAACTTCAACAAAACCAAGATGTACATAGTATCATTGGCAGTCTTGCACAATATTGAATTGAAAGAGGAACCTTTCTCTTATGATGATAAGACCCTGCCTGCACCACCAACAGCACCCTCATCTCAAAACACAGCGTGTTTTCTTGCTGCGTGGAGCAGCAGTGAGGGCCACATTTATTAAAGAAAACTTAAGTTTGATAGGTTTTTAACAATTGAGTTATTTTAAGAAATAAAACCTTTTTAATGCATTGTTTATTTTTTTTATTTTTGAAACATTTTCATTACAATTATTCTATTTATTTTTATGTGACTACTAAAGTCTTCAATAGAATGTTCGTCTGTAATTTTAAATTTATCTTTACTTAGCTGTGTATCTGGGTCGTACTTAAATCTTTGTTTTCAATTATGAACAGATAGGGTCGAAATATATATCTAAAAAAGGTGGTGTCATCGAACACAAGAAACAAATTAAAATTCAACAAAAGCAACATTTAAAACTATTTTAAAACTAAACCGAAATGCCTTTTCTACTAGCTACCGTTCTCTTTTTTACAAAATTCAACTACTGCAGCCTATGGATATTAATTTATGCTCCTAAAAAGTGCAGCATACAGCTTCATTGCTCTGTATTAGAATTACGCTTATCGAATCCGAGACTATGCAGCATCAGCCAGTGAACAGATGTTCGAGAAAAGTAAGACTAGACACAAAAATGACTCGTAAATCTTTCACAGTATCGATTACACTGTCACCTATTTTGAAAGTATGGGTGATTATGAGGACTACAAAAGACACCCAATGACACTCACACGCGAGTCAGTGATCACTTGCCCGTTTGCCCAATGTATATAAGATAAGTCGTTCTTTAATATAAGATTGTTTGTTGACCTTGACTTCAGCTTGAACATGTTTCTTTAGTATACAGTTTGACTTCGGACAGTGCAGCGGCGTTATCAAGCTATGAGGTCAGTGTTTATAATTTTACGCTCACATTTTTCCTTGTAGAAAACCCGTTATATGACAATAGATTATAAATGAATCCTTAACATTTATGTCGTATTAAAATAAACTCCTCGTAAAAAAAACCCGTTGAGAGATTCACGGCATTTTCTTTCCGATCCACTAGTACGTCACATTACTTTAAGATTTATAATCACACCTAAAACTGAATACAGCTCCAGGGCATTATTGTTATCTTTGCAGGTATATACTGTTCCTTTTCTTCTTTCCTCTGATTTACTGCAATTCAGTAGATGATTTGAGACGTAAATCGATAAGAGATGTTAGTAATGGCCCGCAAACAAATAAAAACAGGCTGAGAGGACCTAACTTGACACCAACTAGGTTACTTAATAAGCCATCTGTTCCAAAGACACCCAACCTACAACCGAGTGAAAGTAAGTATTGAAATTTGCATTTGTTTAGATTATTTTTACTATTTGAAAACTAATGAGCAGTGTTGGCCTAGTTCAGCGTGCGACTCTCATCCCTGAGATCGTGGGTTCGATCCCCAGCTGTGCACCAATGGACTTTCTTTCTATGTACGCATTTAAAATTTGCACGAACGGTGAAGGAAATTATCGTGATTCGATTCGACGACGTGTGTCAGGCAGAGGAGGCTAATTACATAGCCTATTAGATAGACGAATGATCATGAACGAAATCTGCGGCTCAGACCTCAAAAGCTTATACTACTGATTTATTTTATTTGAAAACCAAATAACAAATTTTGATTTTATGTCCGTTTAATATCTATTCTGATAAAACAGCTTATTCGAAACAGACAGAGTTGTAGCCAGTAAGATGGCGTCGAAGATGAAGAAAGTATTTCCAACCGCTGAGCACAATTATATATCATCATATGGAAATCAGCCACTTCGTAATTTAGAGGAACAGTATATGCTCTCTATTCTTAAATCGTTATTTTTCAGAAGTGGGCAAGAGTTGTGTGACAAAAAACAATTTCAATGGAGAATGTGTGTCGTATTATCTGTGTGATGAAAACAGCACAATAATTGACGACGGAACTGACCTTCTTGACTTGAGGTGAGGCGTGCTAAAATATTTTAATTTTCACTATTTTAACGTATTCCAACGGTTTATACTAGCTATTCCCTCGCCTTTACCTAAATATAAGCATTTTTTTTTATTATACACAAAGTGGAAACATAACATATTTCATAATATCTGGGTTTCACTTTAAATAATTTTCACTATTTATTCTCACTTGCTATCACAAACTTGATGTTTTGGGCGACGATATTATTGTCCTCTGTAAAATATATGAGTGGTATATGACTTATTGACTCGCGAGAATATCGTAAAAAAATATTTTATTTGTTTTCTAGAGACGGCAGCAGAAGCTGCAGTCACTATTTAGAAGTTTGCTGTGAACTGGGTAATATACAAGACAGTGAAGATAACACAGCCTCCGTAGATGTCTCTAACGAAAATACTTTCGAAAGTGCTCCTACTGTACCAAACCCAACTACTCTCGACATACAAACTCCAGTAATCCACCCAGTTTTGCAGCATCCCCTCACCAACGTCACAATACCGAACAATCCTTTAGCTAAACCATCCATCTTATCCAGTCCTGATGCGAATGAGAGTCAAAGTAAGTTCAGAATTATTATTTGTTTTTTTTTTCCAACAATGATAATAGCTAACTTTTTAACGCAAATTAGGAAAGAGGTTCAAAGAGAAAGAACTTACGAAAAACCACATTTTTGACAGTTTCTTAATCTACCTAGGACCTACTGTATTCCCAGGTCGAGTGTGGGAAGCACGGAAAGTTTCGCGTGTATTCTATAGTATTCATGTATTTAGTATAGTTTTCAAGGGAGCCATGCAAAAATTAAACTCCAGAGTGTAGCAGGTGCCAGATTTAATAATTATTGATTTCATTTGAGACCTGTTTCACCCGCCAAGTCGAGCAAGAAACGGTACGTACCAGCCTTTCTCGTAACAGTTTCGGTCATTTTCGACCCCGTATAACTTTGAGGAAAAAACCAAAAGCCTTATAAGTAGTCAAAGCTTCTTAATCTTATCACTCACTCACTGACTGACATATCCATCATCAAAACTCTAAGGCACTTCTAGCAGACAATGATAATTAAAAAAAACTTTAAGGTTTTTAATTCTGATATTGTCACTATGTCATTAGGTTATTTATTCACGGCCCATTAAGAAGGGAATTGAGTGATGAGACTGGGTTTTTTACAAGATACGTTTTTGCTAGCATATAGATTATGCTGAATAACATACTCAGTAAGGCGAGACGGTACTTCACTCTGGGCCACCGCTTGCTACTCTGTAAAGTGCAAATTCCGCCCCTCATTGAGACTGTTCTCACCTCGCAATGGCTTTGCGTAGAGATGTGGGGTCTCTCTGCATCTTCTACCAAATTTCCCAGAGAGTGTTCAGAGTTATTCGGCTTATTACCTGCATCTATTTTATTTTAACCCACTCAGTAGCGAAAGATAGCTAAAACTGATGAATAGTTTATGACAAAGTTAGTTATTTCACAGTATCTAGATCTGAATGTGGCTGGAGTAATATAGAAATGAGCCCATACAAACCGAAGAATCCCGATTTTCGACCCACTGACATTACCAGTGCATTTTATGGCGAATATCCTTTCGTGGTCGCTGTTATGTTGTGAGTATAATTATGTAAAATCTCTGCAGTGAATTTATGGAATTCACTTCCTTCTCTATCTTTCTTTAAATCCACATGGTATCCCTAACTTTCGTCTTAACTGTTCTTACTTATTTTGAATTTATCGTGATCCATGTGCTCTTTTCTATGCATTCATTCATGTGTACTTTTTTATTGTCCCTTTCACTGTCTAAACACGTTTTAACTGCTTCCGTTTGTTCCATTCTTTTTGTCTAAGTAATTGTTAATGTCTGTTTAGTAGTTACATATTAGGACTTTAGATGGCAATTCTGCCGCATAACGACTTGTGCAGTCAACGCAGATTTTTATTTATTTATATTATCATTAGCACGTAATCTGTGTAAACAGTGTGAATATAGGTATACAAATACATGGAGTGATCATATACTGGGACATGATCATCTATTGGGGCTTATACCTTCGTAATAATTAATTTACAAAGAAGTCTCACTTCTTACATGTGTAGTTTGTACGCACGCACTTTTTTTGTTAACAGAAGGGGCGATAGTGACGTTTGGTCGTCAAAGTATTACGTCGGCGGCGGCGCTTTGATACACCATAGAGTCGTTATAACAACCGCTCATCGTATTGAAAAGCTACAAGCCGAACAGGTAAGTTTCCTAAAGCTAGTAGGTAAGCTTGTACTGGGGCAAAGTAAAAAGGCAAAATGACGGTGCGTTCGTTTGTGTTTGGTCATTAGCATCATTAATAGGAATACGCGTGGACACAAGACATGATACAGATACCGGCAAACTTCTTGAGCATTCAACAAGGGAGTGGGGGAAAGTTTGCGCATCGTACACAGCGCGGGACATAAACGTCAACTGATTTACCAATACGCGATCGACACGTCACTCTCCCGCCGCCCCCCTCAGGCAAGGACATTTGTTCAATATGTTTGCCGGTACTCAAACGTAGTCACATAATGTAGGTCACAATCATACGCAAATTTTGCGTTTAACATTCTCAACCAATCTGAACGATTGGGGTTCAATCAGAATAGTGCCCAAATGTTAGACGAGAAAGATTTAAATGTGGACATCCGGGGTTTTAACTTACGACTTCAGTGGTGGGAGTCGCTACTGGGAGTTATTGCTTTGGAAACATTTTCAGTTGAAATGCCGCGCTGGCGAATATGACGTGCAAACAGTAAAAGAACAATATCCCCACCAAGAGAGGAATGTCAATAAAGTTATTATACACGAAAATTACTACAGAAGTATGTATTAAAATTTTATTTTATCTTTTAGTTAATAGTGAGAACGTAAATATGGCTTTTCTGTACACCAGCACGTCGAACAATTTGCAACTCATTTACTAAGACGAACTTTTACCGCCTGAACCCAAAGAGAACTAAATCGAAATCGTATAGTGACTTCATTAAAATATAATAAAAAAGCCTTAATAAGGTCACCGAGGAAGATTATACCAAAACCCTCCAAAGGCACTTTGTTTGAAACAAAAACAAAACTAAAATTTGCAACAAAAATACCTACCCTGACTAAGACTAGAACATCAGAAAAACTCTAAATTTTAACAAACAATGTTAAAACACTCTCAACATACGATCGCTTAATTGAATAACTGGATTCAAGTAGCCCAATCTAGAGAGGACTGGCTATCTTCGGAGGAGGCCTTCACCTAATGAGGAGTTCTAACAGAATGAAGAATAATAGTTTAATAGTAAGGTTAAAGAAAAACTAACACAAGTAAATTTAGGATACAAACTTAATTACTAACAAAACTAACAATTGTATGTAAGTAAACTAACTTAATCTAACTTCTTGTTTTATAAGTAAGAAAAGAGAAAGCCGTTTAACTTTTTTATTTTTATTTATAGCTTGTCCTTCAACAAACGCCTTCTAAATTTTTGCAATTGTGGCGTTCTCTAGCAGTTCGAATCCACATTGGGCCGCTACCTTTTCCATTCTCATATCTGTCTGCCTCTAGTTCGTTTTCCACTTCAAAGATCCCACTATGTTACAATTCTGTTCCATTTTTGCTTCTTTTCACTTATCACATGACCATCCATCTCCTCTTTAGTTTTCGTGGAGTATGTATCTTAATATCGTGTTGTTTATATTTTGTCCTTAACCATTGATTCTTAAATTTCCAGCTTCTCTATACAACGACATTGCTCTATTGTTTTTGGACACTGAATTCACAGCAGCGGCAAATATTGGTATAGCCTGCTTGGCATCCGTCTTTCCCTCAGTAGAGGATTGCTACTCTATGGGCTGGGGACGAGACGTGCCGATCGAAAGACGGGGAAATTTCGTTAAGGTGCTGAAAAAGGTAATCTCCATCTGCCTCATTGTCTAATGAATACCATGTTTATATGAGTTTCAAAGGAACAAGCACAAAATCCGGCGCAGCCGCAGATCAGGCGGAAAATAATGCTCTTTACTCCCACTTCGATTTTGTTCCCATTGGAGACTTATAGACTCTTAGGCCGTGAGGTTCAAGTACACATGTGCTAATTAAATATGCTGGAGCTTTCCTCGCTCATAAACTTTTAAAGTCGATTTATTTTTCTATTTATATTTTAATTATTAAAATTATATAAGTACATACCAGAGACACCAGGCATTATTTGAATTACATGATAGTATACTGTTAATGTAGACAATGTAAACATTCTCCCTTTAAAAGACGCGCTAAAGGAATGTGTTTTTTTTTTCACAAAAAGTTTTAGAAAGCCGATTGAGTTCAGTTCTGACCACCAGAAAACACCACCATAAAATAAAATAACATATAATATTTCTTCAGGTCCCACTTCCTCTTGTAAGCGCAAAAGAATGTCAAAATATGCTAAGGACGAATTCTCGTCTTGGTCCATTCTTTGAACTCCACAACTCGCTGACTTGCGCCGGCGGTCTAAGTATGGTCGACACCTGCACAGGTGACGGTGGCTCCCCACTAGTTTGTGCTGTGAAAGTAAGTAATTTAAATTGTATAAAGCATTGATTTTTGGAATTACAATTTTTAATATAGAATATACACAACTAAAACGTCTCACACATAAATTGTATTTGAGAAGGTACTTAAGCCTTATTTGTTCTTCTTTCTATTCATATTTAACAATTGCTCTGTTTTCGTAGTAAAATTTCGTCTTGGGTAATTTTATTTATATTTTATTACCGTATGATAATAAAATCAGTTTTGAATCTGAAGAAAATAGTTAAACAGAGCTGAAAGCTGACGCTTTAAGATTTTTATATATTTTACAGACAACAGGTATTGAAAAACGATATGTTGTGACCGGTCTGGTGGCCTACGGACTCGGGTGTGGCAAGGAAGGTATACCTGGAGTCTACGTGAACATCCCACACTTGTTCAGCTGGGTGACAAACCAGCTCGATCGGGAACACGTTGAGAAGAAATTTGTTTTATAAATAATAAATTAGTCTGACTCGTTTCTTTCAATTTAATGTAAATACCCGGCCAGTGTTAAGAGTATCCCCAGTGTTCTCGTCCGCATATCATTGACAAACAGAAGAAATAGGGACGGGGCTAGAACACAGCCTTGTGGGACCCCAGCGTTCACGGAATTAATAAACTTCCCAAACGCGAAGTTCGAAGTCGTTTGATGTTCTTGAATTTTTGATGGTAATGATTCACTAGAGTTATCGGCATAGCAAGACGCGGCAAGCAGGTAGAGTAGTACAAACCTAGAAAAAATTTGTAACTTACTAAAAAGATTGTCTAATCTAGATATATTTTATAATATTCAGAGATATTAGAAACACTTTGAAATATATATTATTTAACCTTTACTTCCGCTAGGTAGAAAATTATAATTATTTTTAATGCAGCACTGAATTTTGTCTATATTCCCTTAAGTTACTTTTAAAGTGAAAGCAAACGTTATGAGGAAACTGGCAAGCCAAAAGCTGGCTGTGATTATTATGTTTTAACATAGTTAAATAAGTTTAAAAGAACAAAAATAAAAAAGGTTTGATATTACGGTTTGAAACCAATAATTAAGTTTAATTGTCAAAATTGATTTGAAAGCGAACTTTGTATTGATATTGGATTTCTACTACAATCAGACGACGCCGATGTGTCCAGCTAATGTAAATGTCACAGATGGCGCAGAGTTACACAGTCATCAATGTCAGTTCAGTAGCTTTAGAGATATGACAGATATTTTAAATCGATTAGTTTAATCAGTTTAATCGAAAGCTTTTTACTTTTATTGTCCCATGGCCATATAGGATCGATCCGTGGATAATTATTAATTCAATGACATATAAATAATTGTCCAATGACCTCTGTCATTGACAAGGTACAGATAGCAGAGTAAACTTATATCCATGCTTTTGTTTTAACTCTCACTAAATTAAATTTGATAAAAAGTTGATTTTTATTATTTTATCACACATTGCCAAATCACGCAGAGTCGAGACTTAATCTTGAAAAGTGTAAATCAATGAACACTTTTGTTTATCATCAAGTAAGGACCGTATGGAGAATGAACCAACATACATTAATTATAAAGGTGATCTTGAGAAGCTGCGATGCAAAATCTCGTTTCTGAATATCAACCTCAGTCCGAGTCGAGATCTAACGCTAAATTGAAAACACATAAAGATACCGGCAAACTTCTTGAGCATTAAACAAGGGAGTGGGGGAAAGTTTGCGGATCGTACACAGCGCGCGACACAAACGTCAACTGATTTACCAATCACGCGATCGACACGTTACTCTCAGTGACACCTAAAAATCGCTTCTGCGCAGGCAAGGAAAATTTGTTCAAGATGTTTGCCGGTATCTGTACTGAATTTTAAGACCAAGTTTCCTCACGATGATTTCCTTCATCTTACGAGAGCACAAACCTATTTCACAGGCATTCGAACTGTCAGTTTGGAACTAAAAGTGAAACTCTACTGTTTAAAACAAATAAACACTTACTTCATTTTATTTAAATCAGGCATAGGTCCACTTCAATCGAGATACAAGCGCTAACTACTTTATATCTAAATGTTGTCGTCTTATGAGTTGTTAAGTTGTTGTTGGATACCTATGAGTTGGTTAAGGTTTCTATGGAGATGGGTATTTGGGGATATTTGGTTCATAATGTTTTAGATTTTTTTTATCATTTGTTTTTTAAAGAAGTTTTCCAAACGCAAGTATTATTATGGAGTTCTATCTCATTACTCATAACTGTAGGTATATTGAATGCTTCTAATGAAATTCAACGGTGTTCAACGGACACAAAGAACTTCTTTATCAACCCAAAGTCATCTTATAATTTTGTCGATAGTATAGTTTCAATAGTAACAATATAATATCTGAATTTTTTTATAAATCTTTTCTTAATAGTATGTACAATATTCTTAACCTAAATGAATGTAACAGAAAACAATAACTAACCTTAAAATAAAATATAGTATTAAAAGGAGTTCCTTTAGGCAAGGTTCCGAAGATACTGCCAGCATCATATCAGCTCTTGTCATATTTTCTGCGCGGCATTCGCTCTTACGTTTTCAATAAAATATATCAACTGACATACGCTTTTAACACAACATAATATTTTGTATTTTTATTCCCACAAGTTCTGGGAGTTATCCGCTATAACCGTTATCTCTTACCAAAAAGATAACGTTTTATAAACAATTATTTATATTTCGCTTTTTTTTGGCAGTTACTCTGGCTGGCTATTGATCATTTTCGATATTCGAGTTTACCGCCGCCTATACTGTGCTTGAATCGACAGCTTAAAGTCCAAAGCTCTCCTAGACAATTAGAAGTAGAATTAAAATAGGACCTGTTGGGAACTTAAATATCTTTACAACTAACTTTATCACATCGCATATCTACGTACGTATCTAAGTTAATACATTTTGAGTATTTTTATACCATCACTGGGGAGGGCTATCTGTACTTCACTAATAAGATTTTTTATGTCTCAAAAAGTAATATTTATGCCAATGAAAAGTAAAGAAACATGTTTTTTGTAATGTCATCATTTCTTACTCCAAATCTACAAGAACAGTTAGTACCCTTTTTTAAAACGAGCTTAGGAACGAGAGGCTTTTTATGGATAAGACCGTATACAGATGTTTGTGTTTTCAAATGTAAGGAAAATTACCGATTCCTTTTCATTTTTATACAGAATTCACGTACAATATGATGATTGATGGTTATACACTGACATCTGGTTATTGCATTACAAAGAAATCTAACTAAGTTAACGTTGTATATGTTGTTGTATGTTCTATATGTATTGTATGTGTCGTTGAAAAGCCGTATTAAAATGCTAATGTTATAAAAACAATGGATACTACACTAACAAACCCTTTACAAACTAAATGAAAGCAGGTCATTAAGAAGACTCACAGGCCGGCAGTGGGCACGAACAACTGCCTGCTGATCAGCCGTCCGTGCCAAAAAAGAGATAGAGACCTCTCTCTCTCTCCTAAATCAATGACAGACAACATTGGATGAAAATGGAGCAGGCCAAATATGCAAGATTGATTTGTTAAAAACCGCTAACACCATGAATCTAATTGAAGTTAGTTATATGTAGTGAAATATCACTGAATTGTCAGGATAAATAAAAAGCTTATTAATAATTTAAGTATAATCCTTATTATTATTATATTTTATACAAAATTCAATTTTACTACACAGAGTATTGATAAATGTTATGAAATAGTTACTTCAAATGACGTTTTACATAATTCACTAAAGGCTATAATTTCGTTAACAACTCTTTCTATAAAAACAATAAATTTTTATGGGAAGCATGTTAAATATCAATCTACAATGAGCTTAAATTGCTATAAGGTCACACTCGTGGCGAGGTTTCAGTAATTATTTCCATTCATTGTCCTTTTAGTTACAACTGTACTAGTATTAAAAGTAATTACTAGTATTAAGGTAATTCTTTTTATATCCCTTAGTGTGCTACTGTCACAATTCTTATAATATATATTTAGTAATATGTACATCCTAGAAGGCTTCCAATGTCCCGCACAGTGTCAGCTGCTACGTGAAGAATGCTCTAAACAATATTTGGTCTGTACGCTGAATAATAACGACCGATCATAGCGTTTTGGTATTGTTGTAATTGTTTACTGTATTTGGCATCGCTGAATCAAAGAATACCAGGCCTTTCGGAGTATTTAAGACATCAATATAAATTTCATGTTTTCAGTTAAAATTTTACTCAAATACGAAGAAAACTGCATTTTAACAATGTAAAAAATCGTTATATCGTGTATCGTGCGATAAACCGGGAAGTCAGTTACTACATTAGGAATCTGGGATACATGAATTATAACATTTGCCAATAATATTATTATACTATCTATAATCTATATAATATGATACAGAGGAAAGATTTGTATATAAGTATGTTTGTAACAAATTGGCTCAAAAAGTACTGGACCGATTTTAAAAATTCTTTCACCATTTGAATGATACATTATCGCTATATATTATAAGCTAATTGCAACGAATAAAGATCGCTACAAAACTACAATAATTACCTAAGGTGTAAAAAAACATGCTATATAATCTTTAAATTCGAATAATTATTGATGATAGAACAAAATATTTTGCACATATTAAACAAAAAATATAAAAAGAAGGGCTAGTATAAAATAAAGTGCGACTGTTAAACCTGAAGTGGTGCGTGAAATCAGGAAAAAACCTAATGTTTTTTTAACGTACTTATGAACGCAAAGATTGTGAGGAAATGGCGTGTTTAGATTCCTAGTTTAAGATTCGAGATATAGCGCTGTCTATTACACCCGTCTCGCAAATCCCAAATATGTTTTAGACATACAGGAGTTATACGATACCAACCTCCATTATTAGGCACTACCTACAGCGAATAGATCAACGCAACCAAAATGGAAAAACCATAGATTAAATACTATTTGTAGATTAAAACAAGTATACCAAAGATTCAAATTGCATTCTTAGATCATATTATCTAAAGAAGACTATCAGAAAATCATAGAGATAGAGATGTATTTAATTGTGATATAAACTTTATTTAACTGAGATATAAACTTTATTAAATTGAGATATAAACTTTATTAAATTGAGATATAAACTTTATTAAACTGAGATATAAACTTTATTAAACTGAGTATAAACTTTATTAAATTGAGATATAAACTTTATTTAATTGTGATATAAACTTTATATAATTGAGAAATAAACTTTTTTAAACTGAGATATAAATAAACTTTATTAAATTGAGAAATAAACTTTTTTAAACTGAGATATAAATAAACTTTATTAAATTGAGAAATAAACTTTATTAAATTGAGATATAAACTTTAACCCTGGGCTCCGTGAATACAAAGATCCCCCAGTCCCCACTGAAAACAATAGACAATAGAAAAAATGAAACTTACACACGCAAGCCCTGGGCGTTGATTAATAGAAACTTTTTTAACCGCGTTATTTGTGTGTCTCAATATTAATGCAAAAATATAACTTTTTTGTGACCCGTTTTGCTAAGCAAGTCTAAGTTTCTTACGAACGTTTCTTGTAGAGTTATATAATAAATAAAATTATTTTTATTCAATATAAGTATATATACAATGTTTAATATCCAGCTCTTGTATAAAAACTGAATACTTAATTCCATAACAACGTCTTTTAAATTATAAGTTTGATTTTTTTTAACTCTCTTTTTAAACAAGAATCTTATATTTTTTAACAAACATCATTACCCGTAACATATAGCAGAACAACGTTAACCGAGTCGGCTATAAATATATATTCATAGAATCATATTAATTCCACGTTATTAAAGGATTAATTAGTGATTGTCTTAATTTGGTGAGACCTCGATCCATCACCATCACCCCTTCCTACCATTAACAGTTCGAGACTATTCGGTTTTCTCCTGGCAATATGGCCTTAGCATTTGTAAATGATAGTTGACAGTCAGACAGAGTCAGACAGTTGATTTTGAGTTGGTTGAAAATGGATTTATTGATTTTGCAGTCCACGGTATCTGCAACATTCTCAACCAACCTCGAATGTCGGGGTCTTGAAAATATTTTAATAAAACACGATAATTTAGTATACATATATTTTAGTTTAGTATTCGAACGAGGTGGTATCGTAATTATATGTCTTCATAATAGCGTCGACCCAGTTGTACACCTGTGGTACATTCGTGAAGGCGACTGGAATACCATTCGCACCACATCTGTATCCCAGAACGACCAATCCCACCACAGCGAAGCGAGTGCCTTCAGACGACTGGAACATTATATAATATATCAAATTAGATGCGAAATTTTGTTATAAATATATATAAAACAAAGTCAACAGTGAAATCATCGTAAAACGCTTTTGCTCTTAAGTCTCGATAGATTATTTTCTGTTATGTAAATCATATATTTCTAAACTATTTATACTAAATACGTCAACAATCTAAGTCATTTGGCTTTGCTGTTCGATCAACTGGCTCACCATCTTTCAGGCCGCTAGTTAAACGAAGCCGTTTAGTTAAAAGGTTAGGCTGTTAATTGAACGGCTAATTAAGCTAGTTGGCTGCGACATATACATATGTTTGTATAGGTAATGTACTGATCCTAGTAATAATAGCCAAAACCTTCTTTTATTTTTAGTAAAAAAAAAAAGATTTTGCTGTAATGACTTTGTTCCCGGGGCAAGTGGATATTATACTTTATAAAATTCGGCAAACTACTCTATACTTACGGGTATAGGGCATATGAGGGGTGATCCACCATCTCCCTTACAATTACTTAAACCGATAACTCCTCCTGCGCACGTCAGGGAGTCGTCCATATTATAGGCAGATCCTACAATAGGTCGGAAGGCCCTTTCACATACAGACTTATCCAATAGTGGTGAAGATATCTAAAAAAAAGAAACAAAAAAATTAACCAATATTTTTTTTTATACGGGCGAGTGTTACGATAAAAAGTCCATCGATGGCCATGAAAGACTAGTAGACTGGAAAAGTCCCATGCTCCCTAAGTGGAGCAGAGGACATGCAGCGTAAAAGACCAGTCTGATCAGTCCTGGGTGGCTCTTTTAATTTTTCTCCACGTTCCTTCGCCTCTGCAATGATGCTTCGTTGCCAGGTCTGTTTTGGGCGCCTACGTTTCCTTTTCCCTTGAGTATTCCAGTAGAGGCCTCGATTAGCAATGCGACTTAGATCCCTCCGGAGCGAATGGCCCACCCATTTCCACTTTCGGCGTTTTATAGACCTGTCAATTGGCACCTCATTGCACACCTCCCATAGCTGATGGTTAAAGATTCTCTCGGGTAAGAATATTCCTAAGAATATTGAAGATGGCAGTGGTTTACAAAGACCTGGAGTTATTTGTGGTGCTATTTGTAACTTTCCACGTCTCAAAACCATACAGAAACATGGTCTTTATGTTTTTGTGGAAGGAAGGAAGAGTTTGAGTGTTCATACTTAACCCCTCATGGGCCACCAGTTCTATCTTTAGCGGATAGATGGTGTAAATTAAATGCCCAGATACTAAATAAATTAATATAGTTCAAAAAAGGATGTGAATTGTACAATGATCGTAGGTCAAGTGACATGAGTAAACAGAGTTGTATGAAGAATCTTCAAACGCCTGATGCGGGAAACGGCAATGTTCCCGCGATGGTGTTTTGGCGTAATATTTGCGGAGACGTTAAGTCTAAACATTGAGCTTGACTCATTAACTAAAGGTTACGATAAATATATGAAAAGTTATATCTAGTGAGTGAACAATCAGTACGATGACTTCCTGAATTGCGCTAACAAAAAGCAAAAACCGAATAAAAGGACCGACGAAAAAGTGAGTGGGGCAGAAAACAATATACACAGATAAAAGATGGACTTTAAAGACAACTATATATAAAAGACCAAGGAAAAGTAGAAGAGAGCACCCTAAAAAAGGTGGTTAACAGGAAGCGAATAGAGAAAATTGTTATAGACAGAGATATCATCTTTTCCCCGTGAAAAGGAAGTCGGAATATCGAATAACAAGAAAACGGACCTTGGAGGTCGGTCGATATCGACTACTGGTACTGGAATCTATTACGAAGGTTGGACATTGGAAACTGGCTGATATTTTTAATTATTTTTGGAAGTAGAGATGTGGGGTCTTTCTGCATCTTCTACTGCATTTACCAGTCTACCAGTACCGGCGTGTTAGCATCAACCATCCATGCATTCCAACACCCTTTGTTCGAAAACTACTGTCACAAGATTCGTTCTCACGCGCAGGCGATGTGCAAAGTCTATAGGAGACGCTTACTTTTTTCAAAATGACAGCATACTCGTCCTTATTAAAGTCCTTTTGGCCCCACCCCATGCTGTAGCACTCGGTCCCAGGTGGGGGCATTTTGCTTTCCAAACACGCGGTACCAATGTGAGGGACGGACAGGTCAAATGGCGTTTGCAATATTAACAATGCCACGTTGTTTTTGAACTGACCTGAAAAAAATATATGTTCATAATTATATAAGAACCAAAAAAACAGTGACGATACAAGCATTTAGTTCTGAGCCTCAGATTTCCGTATCTTTTTCGTACCTCACGGCATCGACCTACAAGCGAGTTTTAAATGCATATGCGTAACCATTTACAAGTAAGCGTATATAAGAACGAATTGCTGTTCATTTGTCTCCCTAAATCGAGAATGTCTTAGCAATTTGACTTTTTATCTTGAAATATTTGTAGAAGTTCAGGGAAGTTTTAAACGTGAGAAACGTGTAATGCTGTTTTTGTCGAAATTTTGTACTAAGGTTTGACCACATTTTACGTATATGTAGGTGACACGAGTTCACCGGGCAACAAGTAAGTAATAAATTATGTTAAATCATATTGTTCTGTGATACAAATTGTGAATCGGTTCAGTGGTAATAACTAAGCTTGACTTCCATGAGAAACGCTCTGTTGGGGAACTACGGACGTCGAGGCTGAATACGTATTACCATCCGTATCAGCGTGCCCATAGATAGCCACATTGTCAGAGAGCTCGCAGGTGCGTAGCTGGCCTTAAAAGATCAGTAAGAATCCCGTTTATATTACTAAAGACAAATGAACTTTTGAGTTACTTACGTCTGTTAAAATCGGAATGTATCACTATATCCTTAACGTCTCGTTCCTGGTGTGGAAACGCCTCGTTAGTCGTTTTCGTATCCCATTCACCAGCACGACACTTTACCTTTAATATATTTTTACAATTATAAAATAGTAAATAAATAATACACTAAACTAGATTAAGAAATATAAATTAAAAATATAATTGAATCAAATATGCAATTCTTATTGTTGACGGTACAATGGCTGCAGCGTTTTACGCCATTTGTTAAATTTGGTAGATTTAACAAATGGTTATTTAAAATTAAATATGTCAGGGAATGCTCGGATCATCAGGAAATGTTGCGATAAGTCAATTGTCTATTGATTTTTATTGTTGATTTGATTTATCATTGTTAATAGTTTGAAATCATTGATTAACGAGTCAAAGTACGAATAGTATTACGACTAATCAGACAGCAAAGGCGCCATCTTTACTTTGGGCAGTGCGTTCAGGGAACGCAGGAAACTACTGGTGGAGTATTCCGTGGAGCATTATGGTGATGAGACGTTGGACCGAGCTGGATCGTAGATTGTGTTAAAAATTCGCACATAGAAAGTCCATTGGTGCAGAGCCGGGGTTCCAGCCTCAGGGTTGAGAGTCGCAAACCACGAGGACATATTGAATGGCTGATTACCTGATTGGGCTTTAGCGCATGAACTTTATGTGCTGCAGTTATCACAACCGATTTGTGAATTAGTGAACCACCACCCAAATAGTCGAATTGTCTCCAATCTACACCATCGTTGCTGTAATTTAAAAATATGTGTTCGTGTACTAGTGTAACAAGTGAAACACACACGTAAGAAGTGAAACTTCTTTATGACCTTATTATTCGAAAATCGATCTACTATATGCAAATAAATTGGTTTAATAAAGTTTAACAAAAGGCTTTTATCATAGACTAGTAGTATTAATATTAATACAATGATTTCGTTTTACCTTATTACTACTAAGATTATTACAGAATTGCATTAATTGTTATGGTATTATTACTATCATTGCTATCGTTATTATATATTAATATATTTTTTATTAATGGCTTCGAATCTCTTCGAATCAACCGTGGTAGGGCCAAGAACAAGATACCGCGTAATGAAAAAATGTGACGCGTAACCGAAAAATGTGACGGTAATTTTTTTCCAGCGCCGATAAAGAAGTTGCACTTCAATAATCACCAGATTTAATTGACTAGCTGAGATTTATTATTAATAATTAAAAATTAATAAAAAGAAAATTGTAACGCTGGCAGCATTTCCTCGCTGTATGACGATTCTTATTCCTTAAGAGAGGAAAGCAGAGCTCTGGGGTCACCGATACCAGGCACCTGTGCACTTGAAGCCCTCGGCCCAAGAGTCCTCCAAAGGAACTCCAAAGGGAACAAAATCGAAGTTGAAGGAAAGACTAATTACTGTACTTTACCTTAGTAATGCAACCATCCAAGGATACTCTCCGAAGTCAGCATGAGTAAACGACTTCTTCAGGAAGACGGAAGGTGATGGGTTGCTATATCCACAACCGTTAGTTTTGGCGACTGGTGGTGCCTCCGTCGTCGTTAATATTTCGTCTAGGGGACAGCATTTCTTCAGGTAGTGGCAGGTCGAGGTTCTAAACGATAAAATAATAATATTCGGCTAATTCTCGGTTAAACCTGGAGAATTTTATTTAAATAATATTGGACAACCTGGGATGTGACCCTATTGATAATGAATAAAAAAGTAGTAACAACCTTTTTAGGCCTGGACCTCAGGTGACTGTTTCATGATTTGTCAATCTAATAGGTTAGTTGACTTTTTGGGTCTAAGAAAAACCGGTTTCCTCACGATGTTCCCTTAACCGAGCGAATGTTAAATGCGCGCATTCAAGTCCATTGGTACACAGCTGGAGATCGAACCTACGACTTTAGGGATGAGAGTCGCACGTTAAAACCTGCTGCACTGTGTTGAAACATGCTGAAAATCCCGAGTTTGATAGACACACATTGTATATAAAGGTATTTCTTTGTGTGTATGCAATTTTCGGAAGGTGACAAAGGGCAGGGAGCTCTGGAAGATTCGCTTCGATTTCGATGGCCAAGACACTTTTTGGGTCGCAGAGCCATCGGAATGAGATGTTAGTGCGGTGTTTCAACCTTTAGCTGATCGAATCACACCAATGGTCACTGAGGAGTTTAAGATAGGTGTAATGTTAATGTACAAGGTATACACTTTTTTCTCTATGTTTGCTGTAATCTTTGTTTTTTTTTAAACTCTATAGTTTATTTGGAATTAAGAGGCAAGAAGGTTAAATTTATGGAGTCACACACATCACATCACACAATCACAGCCCAGGTTGGCTAAAAAATACCTTTTAAGAGTACCCAACCTTACAATTTTCGGGTGTCATTTCAAAGCTTGAGGGTAAACAATTACCAAGGCGTGGAACATTTTATATGAGGTTTTTAATCACGTACACACTCGTTACTACAGTAAAGACAACGTAAGGAAACCGCCACGTGTTTTAATTAGCGTTTCGATTTAAAAATGATTTCGTATTTTAGTTACGGAAGATGTTAAGCTTTTCAACTATGATTGACCGAATTAGGCAGGACAATACGAAACGAACTGAATTTCCTAATATTCAAAGTTGTATAGGAACTGAAACAACCAACGCCAATATTAAACCAATACCTATACACATCCATTTTGGACAGATCAACTCCATCGCCTGTCTCAGCGCATTCGGATATCTTCACACATCGACCTTTGGCTTGTTGATCGGTTTCACAATAATCGCTCGGCACTGAAAAATATTAAAATTTCACTTCGTTAAAATGTAATAGAAATTATTTATTTGGAATTGAAAATGTCAAACAATGTTATAGTTGTAAAGAAACTAGTTTGTTTCTTTGTAATATACTAGATAGTTCAATTCAATATTATTTAATTGTGAGGTTACACGGCACAATAATGAAGGTATTTGAAACCGAGTCATTACCTGTGATGAAAAATGGATTCTTTACGATAATCGGAAGCGCTCAGCACAATGGTTGGATCCTGGCCAGCCAGCCAAATCCTGCCCCAAGCGAAAATTAACCCCAAAAAAGTTACTTGTAAGCGTTTGGTGGACTAGTGCCGGTGTTGTTCATTGCAGTTTTCTCAAATCTGGCCAGACTATTACGGCTGATGTCTATTGTCAGCAATTGCAAACCATGATAGAAAAGCTAGCGGCTAAACAAGATGTTTAGCCGCTTTAGGCTGGTCAATCGCTCCACGCCATTGCTACTTCACGACAACGCTAGACCACACACTGCACAACAGACGTCTACCAAATTAGAAGAGCTTCAATTGAAATGTCTAAGACATCCTCCGTACTCCCCGGACCTTGCTCCAACAGATTACCATTTTTTTCGAAATTTGGACAACTTCTTGCAAGGGAAAAAATTTAACTCTGATGGGGCAGTCCAAATCGCCTTCACAGATTTTATTGATTCCCGTCCGACTGGTTTTTTAGTAGAGGGATCAATGAACTACCTATGAGATGGGAAAAGTGCATAGAAAACAATGGTTCATACTTTGATTAATTAAATATATAATATTTAAAAATATTCGACTTTTTGTTCCTCCCATACAAAACGCCAATTTCATATGTAAGGACCTAATATATTCTAATCGTAGTGCAAATATACGTGGTATAAAATGTTATACCAAGAATAACCTAAGAATAAGCAAAATATCTAACGTCGGCGTAACTGTTCATACTAGCGTTATTCCAGCCGCCATCCTAGTATAAGTCTGACATAACCTAACTATGACTGACGGATTTTTTATGAAAGCCTTTTAAACAATGTTTTGAGAGGGAACAAGTTCATGGTAGATTACATGGAGATTCTGGCTATGCTTACACTCCTTATTTATTTACACCAGTACTAAATCCAACCACTCATACAGAAGAAGCATACAATTAAACCCACATTAGAACTCGTAATAGTGTAGAGAGATGTTTTGCGTATGAAAAAACAAATCAGGCGATTCAGAACATCAACAGAACCAAGATGTATATAGTATCATTGGCAGTCTTCAGGCAGGCAAGGAACCTATCCCTGATGATGGTGATAGAACCTGCCTCCGCCACCAACAGCACCCAAAACAGCGTGTTCTCTTGCTGCGTGGAGCAGCAGTGAGGGCCATATCTACTAAAGAAAACTTTTCAGTTTGATAGTACTTTAACAATTAAGTTATTTCAACATATAAAACATTATTCTTTTTAATTTTAAAACAGTTTTATTACATTATTCTATTGATTTTAAGTGATTACTAAAGTCGTTACTAGAATGTCTGTCTGTAATTTTAAATTTATATTATATTAGTGTTCTTTTTGAAGGCGCTCATTTTCCACAGCTTGAAAACTGCATATCTGCATATAAGGCTTCCCCGAAACTAAATCTATCTTTAATTGCTTTCTGTTACAAATAAGAGAACATTAATTTAGGCTCTGTCCTTGCACAACTAAAAATCAATTATATATTTTGATTAAACAATGTGGTTCTTTGAGATACAGATACTTGTTAAAATGTGGTTTACTTCTGTTCTGTTCTGTTCTTTACTTCCTCCTTTTTTTGTGTTCGTACTTAAATCTTGCTCTTAATTATGGACAGATAGGGTCGTAATATATTTCTAAAAAGCTGCTGTACCAAGATATGAGGTTATCGTTATAACTTGTAGATATAACTTCATTAATTATAAAAAAAAAACGAAGATAGGTACTAACTTGTGGGAGTTAAAAAAGTTCCAAGCCATTTATTTACGTTCTGAAGATTGTAATCCAATCCTTGACATCCCCACACCAGCAAGAACACCGCCACAATAGTCCTGCGAAACATGCAAAATTTTGGACATTATATGAAAGAAGTCTGGAGTATTAAGTGTCACATGCGCCGTGTCCGACTCCCGTATGTCACTCGTTTGACATGCGAAAGTCATACTTAACGGTATGTCTTCACTAAAAATTCCTTAAAAGGTTTAAAGATCAGTGTCTACCGAAGCATATGCTAAATTAATATCGTGATGTTATATTCCTACTAATATATAATATATTTAATTTATCGATCGCCGTGATCAAAGACATCATACTCCGCTCTCTTGCCACTATCAATGTTTCAGCCATTTTGGAGCCAACAGGCATCGCTAGACGGGCGGGTGGAAACGTTAGTCCCGGCTCACCTCCCTCGGCCAAACACAAAAGCTGGCGTGGCCGCAGAGCGGGCGGATAATAATACTGATTTCCTTCAACTTTGATTTTGTACCCATTGAAGTAGACCTTAGGGCCGTGGGATTCAAGAGCACAGACGCTAAATATAGATTTCAGTTGGAGCGTGTTTAGTTTATAAAAAATACCATTAAAAGATCTTTGAGAAATGTCTATTATTTATTATTTGAGTACTAAAACATATAATTAATATTAATTGTAATAATAAATTGTGATGATGTGAATAAAGTAATGTAACTGTATATTTTTTAATGATGGAAAGTTTAGATGGTACCACCTATTCTGTATTTTTGAACTATATTCTTGCAAATATATTATTATCATTATAAAATTAGCCAAAAAGCTTTTAAACATTTAATTTCCATGTCAATAAGATTGCGATTGCACTCTACGTAGGTTAGTAAAATATAATGACGTCTTACTTGGAATTCCCCGAAATAATATCAATAAAATCCAAAATGAATATTCGAGTTCGGGGTATCTAATAGGTACATTGTTTTTGTCTTGTACTCGTGCAATGAATACATTCATTAAAAAAATATACTACAATTGAATTGTTATTCAAATTCGACTCGAAAAATGCAAATCGAAAAATATACTTAGAATTACAGACGCGCATCTTAAGTAAGTATCGTAATTCAGCTGCAGTTAAATATGTATCTCGAAGTTCTTGTTAGGTCGAAAACTTGATTTTGCATTGACATTATCGAGATTCCACTGTATTGTAAATATGATTGTCTGGATTATATAATTTATTGTATAACAAACATTTCATATATCGGCCACTGCACATCGAAAATGTAAGAGTCTTTTATTCAACGTTGATCTTATTCTCTTTGGAAAATGTCATAGGTCGTGCTGTTTAAGTGCATAGGCGCTTTTAAATATTTCAATTGGCGCCTGGTACAAAAGCTTGACGTACAAAGGTTATACTTAGCTCTTTTCTTTTCTCTATAAAAGTACTCAAAATGCTTTAAAACATTCAAAGATTTGTCTACCAAAGATATGTCCTATAAGAATATCCTTACTAATATTGTGAATTAAATTGTCTATAGGTATATATTTAATGTTAAAATAATAAAAATATGTATCGGTCAATGGACATCTGTAAAAATCTCATTAAAATCCTTCACTTCATGCTAATGAACTTGAAGCGCTTATTAATTCTCAAAATATCGTGCACTTATATGTTTGAAACGAATACTTTATACAATAATAATAAATAACGTTTATAGATTCGTTTAAGTTTATATAAATAAATACTCACTTCATTCTCCACACAATTGTTTTGTCCACAAGTGTATTATAAACTAAAATAATCGACAAACATTAATGAACGAAAATAAGATATAAGGAAAACGGGATATTGCATACGGGTTTTTATAGTGATGTCGTCAGTCGACAAACTTAACAGTGTTTGAGACGATAACACACATAACAACAGTGTTATACCGACCCTGAGGTCGTGTGTTTAAATCGCTGTGCATTCTCATTTTTGCACAATTAACACTTACTAAAAAATATCGTGATATCGTGATGTCTTAAGCCCCAACATTGACGTGTACCTATAAAATATAATAAGACAGACATAAAGAGAGAAATTATTCTTGTTTACAATGTATTACAGTCAAACCTGAGTAAGTGACTACTAATCCCGGATCCCGTCATTTTGCCCTCCTAAAACCTCTATAATTGAGAAACATCATCATGAAACCTGTAAGTTTACTATGTTTCATGTTTCTCATTCTTTCACGCGTGAACCTCTATAAGTGCCTATACCTCTAAGCGACAGTTAAACCCATTTAACTTTTGCTATTTATGACTCATTTTTACATTTCGAGGGACTCTTATTTAATTCAAACCAAATGTACGTATTTTATTATTTTGTTTAGTTCTATAGATCGCTATAAGTGAGACAGACCCCTTCTGTAACTCGTGTTAGTGAGAAACCTCTATAAAATGAAATCCCGGTCCTTTGAGCTCTCACTTATCCAGGTTTGACTGTATTTATTTAATTAAATGTTTTTATACAAACATCTCGTCTCAGAAAAAAATGAGCGCAAGAGAGGTTAGAACTTTTAGCAAGGATATGATTATCTCTACTTACATAAGAGGAGTTGTAATATTACTAGAGAATATATTTTTTTTTCTATAAAATAGGGGGCAAACGGGCCCACGGGTTAAGTGAAACCGCCGCCCATGGACACTGCCAGAGGGCTCGCGAGTGCGTTGCCGGCCTTTTAAGAATTTGTACGCTCTTTTCTTGAATGACCCTAAGTCGAATTGGTTCGGAAATACTTCAGTAGGCAGCTGGTTCCACATAGCGGTGGTGCGCGGCAAATATTGCCTTGAAAAACGCTCAATAGTAGAACGGCGGACGTCGAGGTGATACGGGTGGAATTTCGTATTCTGCCTCGACATCTGATGATGAAACTCAGCTGCAGGAATTAATCCAAACATCTCCTCTGAACACTCCATGGTAAATGCGGTAGAAGATGCAGAGTGACCCCACATCTCTACGCAACGCCAAAGGATCGAGCCGCTCGGAGAGGGATTGGTCATCAACGATTCGAACCGCTTTTCGTTGGATACGGTCAAGTGGAAAGAGCTGGTACTGGGGAGCCCCCGCCCAGAGGTGAGAACAGTACTCCATGTGGGGCCGTATTTGCGCTTTATAGAGTTGCAAGCGGTGGCCCGGAGTGAAGTACCGTCTCGCCTTGCTGAGCACACCAAGCTTTTTGGAGGCTAATTTACCCTTTCCCTCCAAATTACCGCTAAACTGAACGTCGTTCGATATGTCAACGACAAGTATTCCGATGCTGGCTGTGGCTGGTATTTCAAGAAGAGTGTTTTCGAAAAGAGGAGTAGCGACAAAACGCGCAAACTTGTGTCTTCTTGGGGTTAAATTGGTTAGGTTTACTGACCGACTGTGACTGTGACTTACAACAATGTCAGTGAAGAATGTGTATCGTATTATGTGTGTGATGAAAACAGCACGATAATTGACGACGGAACTGACCTTCTTGATATGAGGAGAAGCGTGCAAAAATATTTTAATTTATTTTATTATTTTAATCACTATTTTAACGTATTCCAACAGTTTATCTTAGCTGTTCTCTCGCCTATACTTAAATATAAGCAACTTTTCATGATACACAATGTGGAATTTCATAATATCTGGGTTTGACTTTAAATAATTTTCACTATTTATTCCCACTTGATGTTTGTTTTTTATTCCTGTATAGTTTTGTTTTAATAACTATATGTAATATATATTTTTCCACGTCTTGCCTACCTTATCTAATTTAATATTAAAAAAATGCTTACAATGGTTGCGTGGAAGAGATAACTCGAAAGCGATAAGGCCGCCAGTTGCCCTCCATTTTATTTATGTTAAATTTTTCTATTGAAATTCAACGAAGTGTTACCAATAAAATAATAATAATAAAATCACAGATCGACGCTTTCTATAAAATATTCAAAAATCAAATTATGCAAACATTCAATACATAAATATAAATACTAGGATGAAACAGATTAAATACTTTGGTGTGATTATTGATCAAAATCTAAACTGGTACGCCCATCTTGATGCAGTAATAAAAAGGATACGTAGGTTAAGTTGGATTTTTTAAATCTATGTCATGTAGCAGAACCAAACATCATGTATACCGTGTAAAAAACATTATTTCAATGTGGGGTGGTTGTGCGAAAACCAAAGTTCTAGCACTTTAAAGTGCTAGAACTTTGGTTGGTTGGGTGCTCAGAGACGGTAATAAAAATAATGTTACTAAAAAAAAAAGTTTTCCAACTGAAGAGTTGTTCATGTCTTGCGAACTACTGACTATGCGCCAGATCTATATTCTCCGTTGTGTCCTTAGGAGACACGCAACCTCTCCACATAGAACAGATACACCTCAAAAAGGACCCAACATAATATAATTAGCTACACAATTTGCAAGACTATCTTTGCACGTAATCAATTCAACAATCGCTCAGCTTATCTCTATAATAGTTTAAATAAAACCCTTAGCTTGCATAATCTTACATACCACAAATCTAAAACAACTTTAAACCATTGGCTCGGTACACTCAACTATAACAAAATTGTTAAAGCCTCTAATATATTTTTTTCCTTAATCTATCTTTCATGCAACACGCGCACACATTTGCTTCGTCTTCCAAAACTCACATAATTACATGGTCATCATAATATATTCATTATTTTTATAGTACCCTCGTTTTTAAAACCAATTGTGTTGGTTACTCTTACTAAAACTTTGTAAATTTAAAAAAGAGCGAAGCTTCCCTAACACTAGGGCGGCCTTAATCGGTACATATAGCTAAACAAATAAAGAATTTTGAATTTTTGATAAATTACAATTGCAATAAATATACATTTATCTATCTAAGTTCGCGATCTTCCGACTTTGACCGATTCACGATTATTGCGATGCTGTTTGCGATTGTGTAATATATACATAGAACGTGTTAAAACCATTAAAAATGGAGTGACAATGACGGTGATCTCGAGATTCTAGCTCAGTTATCACAGTGGGATGATAACCAGGGTGAACAAGAACGATTTTTATTTTGATTATAATAACCAGTTTTAAAAGATTTTAAAATGCCTAATACTACGTGAACGGTGGATTAATTGGAAGAAAGAAGAAAAGGTATGTAGAATTGTGAATGTCGAGCAAAATTGAAAGATGTGTTAGCGGTAGTTGATCTAGTTCTTAGGGTAGACTTAATTCACTCTAATTTACTTCTCTGATTTTACGTGATCGGTATAATTCAAACTTATACCAAGAAAAGGCCCGTGCGCATGTGTCACAACCTCTTTTATAATCACAACTCCCTCCTCCGACTCGACCATCCCACTTCGGGGAGATGGTCGAGTCAATTCGTAAACAACCGAACGAGTCAAATGAATAACTATTGCACATGCGCACTTGTAGCAGATTCTTAAGAATATGTTTCATAAAATGTTTAGATTTTAATTAAATAAATATTTAATCACGAGGTTCTCCTCTTTGGTAAGGAATTACAAATTCAAATTTGTACAACTATTTACTCATGTATTTGTTCTTCGATGACCGTCATACATTTGTTTTTTTCTTCTGTTTTTTCTGTTTGCGTCACTCATTTTACAAAATGGAAAACTTAAAGTATCGCATTATTTACGAGTACGAGTTTCGCCGTGGCACTAGTGCTGCGGAAACGACTCGAAGGGCGAATGATGTGTATGGCGATCATGTTGCAAAAGAAAACACAGTTCGTTTTTGGTTCCAACGTTTTCGTTCTCGAAATTTCGACCTGCAGAACAAGCCCCGTGGACGGCCTGAGACCTAAGTTGATAATGAAGTATTGAAGGCTATTGTGGCAGCGGATCCATCGCAAACCACGTCCGAGTTAGCTGCAGGCTGCGGTGTTAGTGATAAAACTGTTTAAATTCACTTGAAGCAAATTGGGAAGATTAAAAAGCTTGAAAAGTGGGTACCTCATGAATTGACTGAAGCAAACCGGCAAACGCGCGTCGACTCCTGCGTTACATTACTGAACCGGCACAATAATGAAGGTTTTTGAAACCGAATCATTACCTGTGATTAAAAATGGATTCTTTACGATAATCGGAAGCGCTCAGCGCAATGGTTGGATCCTGGCCAGCCAGCCAAATCCTGCCCCAAGCGAAAATTAACCCCAAAAAAGTTACTTGTAAGCGTTTGGTGGACTAGTGCCGGTATTGTTCATTGCAGTTTTCTCAAATCTGGCCAGACTATTACGGCTGATGTCTATTATAAGCAATTGCAAACCATATGGAAAAGCTAGCGGCTAAACAACCTAGGCTGGTCAATCGCTCCACGCCACTGCTACTTCACGACAACGCTAGACCACACACTGCAAATAGACGACTACCAAATTAGAAGAGCTTCAATTGAAATGTCTAATACATCCTCCGTACTCCCCGGACCTTGCTCCAACAGATTATCATTTTTTTCGAAATTTGGACAACTTCTTGCAAGGGAAAAAATTTAACTCTGATGGGGCAGTCCAAATCGCCTTCACAGATTTTATTGATTCCCGGCTGACTGGTTTTTTTAGTAAAGGGATCAATGAACTACCTATGAGATGGCAAAAGTGCATAGAAAACAATGGTTCATTCTTTTATTAATTAAATATATTATATTTAAAAATATTCGACTTTTTGTTAATTTCAATGTTCGCCAATTTCATATGTAAGGACCTAATATTAAAAAACTAGCGGACCCCACAGACTTCGTTCTGTCAAAAAGATTTGAAATGTGGCAATTTTTTGTTTCTACCAATTTTATAGTCGGCGCAATAAATTCTGATGATAGGCCGATGTGTGAGGTTCAGCTCGGGTGACCAAAGTATTTTCGCTTCCACGAACTTTGGCCACTCTTCTGTGACCCACTAAAAAACCCTCGACTGGGATGTCTGCTAGACGGCTTCAAACTAAGAGGGCTTCAACTAAACCTGATTGGAAAATAATCTAAAAGGATAGTGGGTTGTGTGCCTCATTGATATATTTTCCTATTAGTATGTATTCAAATAATTTTGCTCACATAGGGATATTAAATTAATAATTCAAAAATTAAATCCTTTTTTAAACGCGATGTGTTTAACAGAGGTAATGACGTGAAAACATATGCATTTTATGTCGCATGCCGAAACTAAAATAAAAGAAATAATATCGCGAAGGCAACCAAATTTGAAATCAGTACTAATGATCTATAGCTCTCACATTTTTTGACAATTCAATTTGGTCGGGTTCGCGTTATTGTCACTTGTTGTATTTCGGAACGAAACAGTGCTTAGACATCAGTCCGTGCTTGTAATTTAATTTGAACCTGTGTTATGGCTCACTTCAAAGTTCCGCAACCTAACTTGCTCATGGCTGACCAAAACTAAAAAAAAAAACTTTGGAAAGCAGCACAACAACAGCGATATCTGTAACCGTACCTGAGATAGCTTTCTCAAAACCCTGACTAATTACTCATCACTACCTTATCAGCTACTTTATATAAAATTATATAAAATACAGAATTACAAAGATCTTATCAATGTTAATTTTAATTATTAACAGTTATTTATTTTATTTTAATTTAATTATTACACTTAATTTTTAAACCTTTAACTTTATTAAAAGCTTGTGACTGTTTATATTTAACGTGTATCGAATCATCCCTAGTAGCTGCCTAACATACGTCATGTGAGATGCTGGATTCATCACGATGATTTGTTACCGTAACTACGCACAGTGCCGGATTAGCCATATAGCAAGAGTAGCAAATGCTACGGGCTCAAGAATTTGGGGGCCCAACCCTCCAACGTGCTAATCTAACCTTACCGTAATAAAAAAATATTACATAGGAGCGTAATATATCTTGCTTCACTTCCCACTCCACTTCACAAATCTATAACTCGAATTCGTCACGTCAAATCGTTGAAGATAAGTAGGTATTTTACAAACTTTTTACCGTAATGTTCTAACGTTTAATTATAATCGAAATCTTTAGACTAGCATCTATACCACATCTACCTTAATATATTATTATCGATCGTTATTGGCGTCCATTAACAAAAACATGGTGCGTTATGAGCTAACATATAAATGTCAAGTGTTATAATGCGTCTTTTAACTGACGATCTACGCCTACCTTAAACCAATCTTACAGAATTAAAGGAATTAGTCCGAACTTAACATAATTACACATATTAAAGACGGCCCAACAACGCAGTACTGAAACAAATCGAATGTTTTTGTCAATTGTCAACTACATAAGGAAATAATTAAATGATGTCAACAATATTATATGTTACTACAGTGAGAAAGGTCGTAGCAAAGGTGCTCCTTACGGAGTAGGTGGTTGCATCAAAAGGCTATGTAACAATTCGGTCGCAATTGGTAAAAACGTACCTGATTATGATTCTCTTATGTCATGTTTGAAAGAAAATTATAAAGGTAGAGACATTTACAGAATAGAAGATCCATCGGTGCGAGATATTCAAGAAATAGTCGCCAAATGAATATTTATAAAGGGACATTTAAGAAGACTTTCTCGGAATCGAAACGAACCAAATATTTTACTCGTAAGGAGGCTTAGTTCTCTATCTTGTGCATTGAATTTGTAGCGCAGACCGTCCACATTCTGAAATTGGTAAAGGTTCCATTCGATGATACGGGATCACATAGTCACGTGAGTTTAGCTGATGCATGGAATATATCTCCGAGAAGGGTAGACAAAACCAATGCTTCAGCAGTTACTTATAGGTCAAATCTGGTTACAACTCAAGAAACAACAGTTTCTCAGGATCCACCTTCACTTTTCTATCAGAGATCGAGGTTCCTATCAGACTCTGATGATTCAGATGTAATTTTTCCTCCACAACGTGTTTAGCCATTACGCACAGACGGCGGTGATCAAGACGACTTGATTATACAACCTTAGCAGGATAAAATAGCATTTTTCAATCACTTCTTTGACAGCGAAGATGACGAACCTATATTCTAGCGACGACCTTTGTAACACGTTAGCGTATAATTTCGTCATGTTTTGTTTTTATGATCTCATTTTGTATCAATTCAATCATAAATCAGGAGCTGAGCTCACTTTGATTGATAGTAAGAGTCAACCGAAAAGAAATCTCTTCTGTGGACATATATTTTTTAACTAGAGGGTTTTATTGTTATGTCATTTTTAATGTGAAGTAGTATAATACAACCAGATTGTGTGATTCTAAGAATTACATAGTTTTTTAGTTCAGTTTTATCTTTTCTGTGGATTTTGTAGTCTTTTTCAGTTAATAATAAAAATATCTAGTTATCAATAAAAATTAAGGCTATGATCTCTGATACAAGTTTTACCATGATAATTTTATCTTTTTTTTAATAAATGCTGATTTAAACAAAAAAAATACGGCTTATTTTTCATACAGGTATGATAATTGCTGAAGTAAAGGTTCTCATAGAATTTAGTGGCTATAGATAAAATATCCGATTGATAATTATCCTGATTGTCTTGCAAAATTGGTCTTTCATATTAGGTATCCACTTTGTATTGTCAGATAAAAATTTAAGAGCATTTTTATGGCACCCGTCTTGATGATGTGTTTTTCAAAAGTGTCACATCTAAGACGTTCTGTCTCTTCTCATTTGGCCATTTATTTCTTTGCTAGTTCTCTCTATTTGTTCTCTGATAGATTTTGTTTTGTCAGTCATATTAATTGGTTTTGATCTTTTATCTAAGAGGTCTTTTGCTTTAGCTGATACGTGGCCAATCTTGTGAATTGGTTTTAGTCCTGGTTTTCGATCTTGCTGTTTTAGTATCTCGTGTATTATGTTGTATTTCTCTTGAGTTTTTAGGTGCTCAAGAGATAATTCCTGCACGGCTTTATTGTTTCTTCTATGTTGGCTACTCTTGTTTTGCAGTACTATATAGGTGTTTGAATTTAAAAGAGGCGACATAACTTCAAACTAGTTGATGCGACACGCTAAGCATTCAGCGCATTCTATGGTTACTGATGAAGTTAAGGGTAGAAAATGGTGCCGCAGTCGTCGATTGATTTCGGTATGTTCGTTAAAAAGTAGTCTATTTTATTTTTGTATCGGCCATCTGGTGACACCCATGTCCATCTTCTGGAAGCTCTTTTTTGGAATACGCTCTTCATTATTTTCATACTATTTTCAAATGCCATTTCTATCATCTTATTTCGTGTTCGTTTTCCAGTACTGTAAGGGCTTAGTACGACATCTTCCCCGTTTCGTGGGGTTCCAACTCGTTATTATAATGCTGTTTTTGTGTGTGTAAAAGAATTAAGGCGGTGTTACGAGTAGAAAAGGTCTATCTCTGAACTATTTGATTGCTCAGTTGAAGAATATATTTGCACTATAGACCATGTTTCTCTGCCTGGAGAGATTCTAACATTCAGTATGGCGATCCTTTCTGATATGCCGATTACTTCCACTATAGAGTTTTTGAGTTCCTTCTTGATCAAGAAACCTACTCCATGTTTTCCTGGAGTTTCTTTATATGACATGATCGTATTCCTGAATTGATTCGCCAATCCTTACTTCGCTCAGGCCTATAATGTCCCATTTAATATTTATATAGAATATTCTTTAGGCTTTCTTCAGACTTTAGGGATAATGTATTGAATGTGGCTATATATATTTGCTTGGTATACAATTGATTCTCAGTTGCACAAGTATTCGTTTTAGGTTAGGTAAATACTACCTTATTTAGAGGGTAACGCCTTCCTCCACTGACTAACCGTCTTGTGGTAAGTGTTTTCAGTGTTTCTTTGGCTAAGTATTTTTCTATTGTTGGGTTGGGTTCCCTGTTGTTGTCGGCGTCTGTTGATTGTTTTTTGGTTGAGGTAGTGTACATTTTGTCTTAATTTAATACAATTAAGTAACCTATAAGCTAGTATAATGGCGACAATAAAAATGTTTATAACCGAAACTGTGTAATGGTTTTGGGATTTCAAACATATTTTGTTATTTGTTTTACTTACAAGCAAGTCATTTATATACGCATAGTTTTAGCAAGATTAGGGGCCACTCCTGGCATTGCTAAGCTGATATATATTTTATGTCGTAAATAAATAAAGCCTGTAATACTCAAGAAACCCAAGGAAGCAGTGGTGTAGCATAAACTTCAGGGATCAGGACTTGGGTTCAACGCTATGGCGAACCTCGGGGCGTTTTACGGACGTCTCAGTGGAGGCCACTAACTCCATGGTGCGGGCCTGAGTAAGTATATTAAAAGAAGCGTTTTACAGTTATCGAAGCAGTAATAATACATATTCTCTAGTAATAATCGTCTAATATGAGTACAGATAAAAGTTGTAAGCTCTCTTTCGTTCTATTTTTTATGAGACAAGATATTTGTATAAAAACATTTAATTAAATACATACCCAGGATAAGTGAGAGCTCAAGGGACCGTGACCTCATTTTATAGAGGAGATCTATAGAACTAAACAAAATAATAAAATACGTACATTTGGTTTGAGTCCCTCGAAATTTAAGAATGAGTCATAAATAGCAAAAGTTATATGCGTTTAACTGTTGCTTAGATGTATAGGCAAGTGTCAATTTCACTTACAGAGGTTTTCGGACGGCAAATGACGTACAAAGTTTCGAGGTTATTATATTTTATACACGTCAATGTTGGGGCTTAAGACATGCCGGTATCACGATGTTTTCCAGTACTTACTGGAAACTTTTCATCTGTCTTTCAGTCGGTATAACACTGTTGTTATGTGTGTTATCGTCTCAAACACTGTTAAATTTGTCAACTGATGACATCACTATAAAAAGCCGTATGCAATAAACCCGTTTTCCTTATATCTATTTTATATTTTCGTTAATTAATGTTCGTTGATTAATTTAGTTTATAATAGACTTGTCGACAGAGCAATTGTGTGGAGAATGAAGTGAGTATTTATTCATATTTATTTATATAAACTTAAATGGATTTACGAATATTATTTACGATTATTGTATGTTGTGTAAATTGTTCATTTGAAATATATACGTGCACGATATTTTCGGAATTAATAAGCGCTCCAAGGTCATTAGCATCAAGTGAAAAAATATTTGAATGAGATTTGAGAAGTCCATCGACCGAAACATATTTTATTAGTATTGTCTTTTATTAACATAGCTTTTACGAATTAAGAAAACACTTTTTAAACGGATTGAAGCTATGTATTATTATTAAAAACTTATAATTATTTACATAATTTTAATAATAATACATAGCTTCAATCCGTTTAAAGTGTTATCTTAACATGTTTTATTATTTTAACAACAAAAATATTTAGACAATTTCATTCAAAATATTTGTAGGAAGGATATTCTTACAGGATATAACCCTCGGTAGACACCTATGAATTCCTAATGAATTCCAAAGGGAATAAGATCAAAGTTGAAGCAAAGACTTACATTTTCTATGTCCAGTGGGCGATACATGTATTTTTTATTATCAAGCAATAAAATATATTTACAATACAGTAGAATCTCGATAACTCTAACTTCGTTAAGTCGGAAAAATGCCATTCCGCTGAACGACCAACGGAGTATCTCGAATTATTTAGACTTTGTAACTCGAATAAAATGCTATTTCCCTACGAAGTATTAAGAATACATATTAATACTCTATAACTCGAATTGCATAAGTCGTAGTTAGTAAAATGTAACGACTTACTTAGAATTCCCTGCAATATCAAATCTTCTATAGTATAAAAATGAATCGCAAAATGTGTTGGTAAGCGCATAACTCTACAACGCCTGGAACAATTGTACCAATTCTTTTTTTTAAATGTTCGTTGAAATCTAAGGTTGGTTTTTACGGCGAGAAACATTTGAATAATTTCCGGAAAAACCCTAAAACAGGCCTTTTCTTTTTCCCATACAAACGTTCTGTAAATAAAATGTAGATTCAATTTGAACTTTATTGCTATTCAATGAAGTTCATATTAAATTACAAGCACTCACTCAAACAAATCAAGTTAAAAAAGGATTTAATATTTGAATTATTAATTTAATATCCCTATGTGAGCAAAATTATTTGAATACATACTAATAGGAAAATATATCATTTAGGCACACAATTTTTAAATATTTGTCACGTTTAGCTTCCCACTATCCCTTTAGATTATTTTCCAATCAGGTTTCAAGCCTAAGTTCGCCTCTTAGTTTGAAGCCCTCTAGCAGACATCCCAGTCGGGATTTTTTAGTGGGTCACAGAAGAGTGGCCAAAGTTCGTGGAAGCGAAGATACTTTGGTCACCCGGGCTGAACCTCACACATCGGCCTATAATCAGGGTGATGGCAGAACCATCACCCTCATGAGATTTTTTTGCGCCGACTATAAAATTGGTAGGAACAAAAGAGTAGTCTGTGGGGTCAGCTAGTAATAGCAATAAAATCCCAAACGAATGTTCGGGTTCGGGAGATATTAGGACTAGGATTTTGATTGAACACATTCTTCGGTAGACCCTTCTTTCTTAGCTTTTAATCTTTAAATGTTTCAAAGCTTTTGGGTATTTTATAATAATAATATATTTGCAAGAATATGGTACAAAAATACAATAATACAGACAAACGAAAACGATGGTAAAGTGTAAACTTTGCATATTGTGTATATATTATATATATAAAATTAAAGAGTTATATTATTTTGTTATTGTATCACAAACCACAAATATATTATTAAATTTATTATAATGTTTTACTCAAATAATCAGTAATAGAATATTTCACAAAATTAGTAAATTAAGTCGATAAAAGCTCTAGTAGGAAGATCTTTTAATGATTTTGGTGTTTTTTTTGAGAAATATTAAAGTATGACTTTCGTATGTTAAACGTGTGAACTCCAGGTCCAGCTGAAATCTATATTTACGGCCCTAGACTCTACTTCAAAGGGAACAACATCAAAGTTAAAGGAAAGACTCTTATATTTAAGCAATTTATTATTTTTCACACAAGTTGCATTCCACACCAAAGCCCGTTCCATCCTCCAAGGGATTAATAAAATCCCATCGTCTCTAGCGATGTCTGTTGGCTCCAAAATGGCTGAAACATTGATAGTGCCAAGAGAGCGGTCGTCATTTCATAAAGGGATAAATTATATATTAGTAGGAATATAACATCACGATATTAATTTAGCAAATGCCTCGATAGACACTGATGTTTAAATGTTTTAAGGAATTATGAGTGAAGGCATACCGTTAAGTATGACTTTCGTTTGTCAAACGAGTGACATACGGGAGTCAGACACAGCGCATGTGACTCTTAATACTCCAGACTTCTTTCATATAATGTCCAAAATTTTGCATGTTTCGCAGGACTATTGTGGCGGTGTTCTTGCTGGTGTGGGGATGTCAAGGATTGGATAACAATCTTCAGAACGTAAATAAATGGCTTGGAACTTTTTTAACTCCCACAAGTTAGTACCTATAAGAATTTTCATTGTTTTATAATTAATGAAGTTATATCTACAAGTGATAATGATGACGTCATATCATGAGTACAGGGCCAAGAGCGTGCCGATTCCCTTTAGAGCCTGTGAGTGAAACCTATGTAGCGCCACTTTTTCTACGAATCTACGTTACAACGTATTTTTTTATTATTTGTTAATTTTAACTATAAAACTGGAGTCATTTTATATTGTATTTTCCTCAATAGGTCAAACTAGTTAACTTCCGCTTGCTTAATCAGCGAGAGGAACGGACTTATCTTCGGCGGCATCATCATAAATTAAAGACAGACAAAGTAAAATTAAACCAAACGTAAATATTATCTTGGGAGACTCCAGTACATATATATATATAGTACCTTCTCGATAGTCCACTGCAAAGAATATATAACATTATTTCGGTGGCAAGGCCAATATTGTCTTGGGGCCTGTTTGCGCCGCACACTTCGCACACAGGAGCGAAACGGCCCTCATTACAGCAGCATCCTTCCTCCTCATTTAATTTTTCCTCAATTATCGCTATATTATTATGATGGTTCATGTGTTAACCCAATATTGGTCGCATTACTGTACTGTTGTTCTGTAGTATTTTGCTAATAAAAGACAATTAAATGTGAAAGGTGTTAAAACTTAAAATATGAGTGGCAACACCAATTTTAGTTTAATACCAAATTTGCTATATTCGTTTCAAGGTCCTAATTAAAGAGCTTATAGGGATATTAGATTTATATTCGATCAAGATGTTACTATTGAAGAACCCAGAAAACGATCCACTTTAGTGCAATGTCAAAGATGTCAGCAGTATGGTCATACTAAAAACTATTGTACGAAACCATAAAGCTGTGTCAAGTGTGCTGAACCACACAAAAGCGGATCGATATACGCCTGCTTTCTGCGCGTTGTGTTAGCTTAGCCAATAGACGAACACTGTTCTAGTACCTGTACCACGAGCTTCGTGATGCCCCATTTATACTCAGACAGACAGTGTGGACACTTATACAATGTTCGATTAAATATTGACTGCATGAATCACAAGGGCATTGAGTTATTTTTAAATAGAATCTCGCTGTTGGTCTCAAAGGCATTGACATCTCAGCTTAGGTTCTTTTGGCGAGCATAGCTTGGCTAAGATGAGCTTTTTCCCGTGACTAGCGCAAGGGCTTCAATGTCCTGAAGGACAGGACGGAAGCTCACTGGAATTAGCGAAGTACACCACGTACAAAGGCGGTGAACCTCTCTCGGTGGAGGTGGATTTTTACCCTAGTTTGACTGTGATTTTACTGTGTCGTGCGCGGAATGTTTTGCCCTGTCAAAGTGGCGTGTATTCTCGATCTATTGGTTGGAAAACTTTCTAGTTTTTGTTAAATTTATTCGAAGGATTTATGTTTCAGATAAAAGATCCACGCATTGTAAGACTGAGAAGCAGGAACTGGGAAAATGTGTAAAAATTTCGGAATGCATGGACAGAAACGAAATCGACTTGGAAAAGATGGACGTTTATAGGTAAGTTTAGGGCCCATTTAACATGGTATTTAGATACAGTAGTTCTTTATATATAATTCATTAAATAGTTCAGCACTCGGAATATATTTCAATCCGATAGAAACTGAAATATATATAAATAAATTATGTACATTTTTTTCCAAGCACCTCTTATAGTGTTTAGGCCTCCTCCCTATTGGCTGAATCTTCTCCACTAACTTCTTCAAGCTAGTTCAGCGTTAAAGAGGTCGACCTCTCTGTCTTTTCCCTCGTTTCACTGTTTCTATCCCGATAGAAAGATATTGAAGTTAAATTTAAAAAAAAACACTTTTTCGAGTGGAACAAAAATTTTGAGAGTGCTTCGTCATTCTTTTCGGTTCTAATGGTTTTAGAAATTCCGTCACACACAGTAGAATTTCATAATTATAAGAAAATACCGTATAATTAAGTTTTTATACAGAATCTGTATAAAATAACAAAAGCCTCCCCTGAATTGACTTGAATTGAATTGACTATAGCCTACAAAACACGCCTCGTGTCGTAGATCTAGGTCTCAATAGATCGTCGCCATTCCACTAATAATTGCGTGAAACGGAACTTCAGAGTCCCATAATTTCATGATTTATTACTTAAATAATCCTTTGACATTTTTGTTTTATTTTATTCTCCAGAGACGCCACGTTTACTGCACAAAGCTAGAATAATTAATAAATTTAAAATAAAATAATTTCCAGACAGTTAAGCTGCCACTACTTGAAGACATGCTGTCCAAGCAGTCGATTGGTTAAAACCGGGACAGTTACTCCACCTCCAATGCCGGAAAAGAAGGCAGGTTGTGGATGGAGCAACCCTGGCGGCTACACATTCCGCGACTCTTCAAATACGCACGCCGAGTTCGGAGAGTTTCCTTGGATGGTTGCTTTGATGAGGTATTCATTTTTACCAACTTTGAGGTTTAGTTTGGTCTCCTCACGATGTATGAATTAACTTCTCGCTACTAAAACTAGTTGTAAACCACATTTTTCTCATTTCGATTTCCCTTATGGCTCAAGTAATAGGAACTACATATGTCAGACCGGCACTGTGACGAGCTCAGGAGATGAGACTGTCGCCACATGCGATATGGAGTACCGTTGTCAATCTCTTTTCGGCTTGATCGCTCTGCATTGCGTAGAGATCAATGGAGTTTTTTGTAGTTTACAAGGAAGAGTGTTCAGAGGAGATGTTCGGATTAACACCTGCAGCTGAATTTCATCATCAGACGTCTAGGCCGAACATGAAATTTCACAACTGAGAGATTTTTTATGGGCAGTTTTTGCCGCGCATCACCACTATGTGGAACCAGCTGCCCGATTAATTATTTTCGAAAGAATTCGCCTTAAGGTCGGCAACGCACTCGGGCAGTGAAAGTGTCCATGGGTGGCAGTATCACTAACATCAGGTGATCCTCCTGCCCGTTCGCCTGAATAAATTTTGTAAAAAAGTTTTAAATTTGTTTCGTTTATATTAAAGTAAATATTTAATGTATAGGAGTCGATAACCAACAAACAATTAATGTAATAAATATACCTTCTCTAGAAAAGTCAATCAGAACCAGGTATGGGATTCAAAGGATTACTTGGGAGGTGGAACTCTGATCCACCATTCGGTGGTGATGACGATCGCTCATAAACTCATGAATATTAGTAACGACCCGCTTTTGGTAAGTACGAGTTTCCGTAAAATCGATTTTTTTGTGGTGGTGCCTCTCTATCTGGAAGTTGGCTGTTAGTCTCATGAAGCATGTCTAGTCCAATGCCAGATGAAACAACTATTCCGAAGTCGCAATACCTGCACTGACGTCACGTTTTCCTTTCACCAACACGCTTTTTGCTCTTCATCTTCATAATTAACTAAAGGCGGTGGGAAATTGGATTATTTACGAGCATAATAAATAAAAAAAACCTTTAATGGAGTACTACAATTTGTGGATTACATTAAGTCCACGTCAATATGTTTAACATTAGTTCACGACCTCCGACATAGTGAACATCCTCTTCAATTATCCCACTGGTATCTCGCCACCATTTTCCATTCCTGCCCTACGATCCCTTTTATTCCATCTTCCGTTGGCATTCTGGTGGGTGGTCGTCTCTTTTTCTTCCACTGGGTCACTCCTATGGGCTTCGCCACTTTGAGAGGAGGCGAGTAATAAATAAGACTGAGCAATATTTCAATCTGATTTATTGTTATAAAACAATATCTTAATACACCTATTCGCATACATCATATTATTCTTGAGAGCTGTCAGTGTATTGTATCTTCAGCTATTAAAGTATAGAATAGTCATGTGGGCCGTGTCAGGGGTCGGTCAATGTTCAAATGAAATCTGAATCTATACTGCAGGGATAAAATTTACAGAACATGTTCACCTCAATCCAAATATAATGTTGTCGAGCTATTTAAAAGATCAGTTTTCAAAGTCTTTCTACACCAGTAGCTTTAGGATCATGATGGCCATTAGAAAATGCGGGATCTTGGTCTATAAAGCAATGCCTTCAGAATGCTTTTGTGACCGTACCAACTTTAATAGTGTAATGCGAAAAAAGGCTGCTGCAGCAATAGCGGCATAAAGATGATGCCCCGGTACTGAGACACTGGGTCAATATATTAATAACAAACACTTGTTAATAATTATGTAATAACAATATTAATTGGACCGTTTGCATTAAAATTACTTTTTATATTCACAGATTAAATGCCGTCTTGGCGAATGGGATACGCAGAATACGAACGAAATTTATCCCCACCAAGACAGAGACGTCAGTAAAATCCTTGTTCATGAGCAGTTCTCTTCGGGTGAGTCATTTAAATATAAATAAAAATCAATTGCCGTAATAAACCGAATAACTGATTTTCAAGTCAGTTTTACTAGGGCATATGTTCGTCTTATTCTTGAGAAGAATACGTTAAAATGCAGTAGAAATTAATGGAATCGCAGATCCTAAAACAAAAATATTTTTTTAACTGCATTTTTCGATATTTTTAGCGGAATACTGCGTCATCCTGAGGCTCAAAAAGAGTTTATCTGGCCACATTTTAGGCAGCGACTGTATTATTATAAATAAATAAAAATCTATGGCGCTACAACCTTTTTAGGTCTGGGCCTCAGATTTTTGTATCTGTTTCATGATTATTTGTTAATCGAATAGGCAAGTAGGTGATCAGCCAGTGCCTGACAAACGCCGTCGACATTTTGAATCTGAGGCAAGCCGGTTTCTCCACGATGTTTTCCTTCACCGTTCGAGGTAATGCGCAAATAGATAAACAGTCCATTGGTGCGCAGCCGGGGATCGAACCTACGAACTCAGGGATGAGAGTCGCACGCCGAAGCCACTAGGCCAACACTGTTCCAATAATAAATATATTTAAAAAAAATTAAGCGTTACAATAGCTTTTGTAATAATTAATGATGTAAACAATGTAAACAAAAGCATTGTACCATTAATATATCAAGAACGATGATTAAGTTAAAAGATGAACTCTGAGTGAGATTCCCTTATTAAATAAGACCAAACAAATTGTATTGAAATGTATGGCAGTCACTTAGTGAAGGTTTCACAAAGACAAAAAAATTGCTTTTGTTTACATAGTCATTAATTATTATAAAAGCTATTGTAACGTACTTATAAAATAAGTTATATAATAATGACTTTGAGATATTTTTCAGCGTTGTTAGCAAATGACGTTGCCCTAATAATTACATCGTCCCCATTCGATCTAACCGACCCCCATGTGGGGATTGCCTGTTTGAGCTTCAATGAGCCTAAAATGGATGCCAGTTGTTTTAGCATGGGTTGGGGTAAGGACTTCAATAATAATGACAAATACGCTGTTTGGTTAAAGAAGGTACGTTTAAAATAACAATTATTATTAAAATTAATTTAACAATAGTGATAAGCATTTATTTGTCAGTTTTGTGGTTGCTTGTTTAATTTTTCCTCTTGATAGCTTGGTTATAATTGATTTGTATGTGTGTACAATTTGTGATATCATATGTTCTTGTATACTTGTGTGCATAAACGTTGTTTTATAAATTATAAATAAATAAATAAAAATGCTAGAATGATCATTTAATATGAAATACATATTAACCGAACTGTTTTGTATGCAATTAATAATTATAACGAGGAGAGAATTGAATCAACATAACAGTTTTGGTTCCGGAGGCTAATTGGTTCGGAAATTGAGTGGGTAGCTGGTTTCGCATAGTGGTGGTGCGTGACAAAAACAGCTTTAAATAAAGCACTATTGTGGAACGACGGACTTCGAGGTGATAAGCGTGGAATTTCGCATTCTGCCTCGATGTCCGATGATGAGACTCGGCTTCAGGTTATAATTCAAACAACCCCGAACACTGATGAATGCGGTAGAGAATGCAGAGAGACATCCCTACTGTCACAAATAATTAAAAAGATCAGCCAGTTTCCAATGTACAATCTTTTTTTGTATTAGGTGCCATTGCCAATAGTTGACCACGGAACTTGTGAATATGCCTTGCAAAGTTCGCGGCTTGGAAGTAAATTCAGGTTGCATAACACATTGATATGTGCTGGTGGAAGGAAGAACTTTGACACGTGTACTGGTGATGGAGGCTCCTCACTAGCTTGTCGCACTTCGGTGAGTAAAACTTTCGCAGGGTCCGCAAAGGAAAATAAGCAAGAAAAACAATGTTTGGGTGTACAATGTTATTGTGGGTTTGAGCGTCGAATCAAAGAACCAAAAGACTTTTTTGTGCGCATTAAACACGCGATCTGAAGGAAAAACGTGTGGAAAACGGCATCGCTTACACTTCTTAATAAAATCTACGGAGAGTCACGAACCAGAGAAAATTATTAAAGAAATAGATTAAATCAATGCTTATAACCAATATATTTGTCATAATTGTAATGATTTTAACGCTATAGTGCACTGGACACAAAACAGGTTTATTAGTAACAATTTTGACGTTCACACTGTATTATATAGGTAATATCGATTAACGGTTTAGCGTTTAATAAAATCAATGGTCAGCTTCAGAACTGTTTGATAATAAGTAATCATTACCTCAAATAGTTGACGTAATGATTACTTACATTTTCCTTGTACAAACTTGGAAATTAAAAAGAGGGGCAAAGGGTTTCTTGCCTTTTGCCTTGCCTTGTTATTTCTAATATTATTGGCCTTTTTTCAGAGCGATGGCGCCTCACCGCGTTACTCAGTGTACGGAATGGTTTCGTTTGGCGTCGATTGTGGTACAGAACTACCCGCTGGATACACCAACGTGGCGTCGGTGATTCGATGGGTCACTAATAAATTTGCTGAGGAAAACCTTGACGTTACGTTCTTTGCTTAAAAATATCAGTTGCATATTTTCGACAGGCCAGGTCTATGCGCTATGACGAGATTATAAGCTGACAGTTTGCATTTAATATAATTGAAAACTAATCTTTTGCACGTAACTTTGTACGAAAACTTTGTTATTTAATGGTTACGTTCGTGGTTTGAGCTTAACCATAGTTTTACACGCCTAATTTTTATTGCAAAGCCATCTCTATACTGACACAAGGCGCCTTGTCGAGGCCCTAACCACGAATATTGTTAAGTCGTGGCGGCACAAGTGGTAGCCATCCACACTCTCGCTTTATTTAGTTAGTTGCTCGCTACAACGAGATTGACTGCCTTCTAACACCTTTATGATTTGCTTTGTAATCACAAAAACAAGTTTTTTTCTTTCATGGGTATCTTTCATCTAACATTACGGAGATTATAGTTTTTAACTGTATTGAATGAAGTTTTTTATTCAATGATAAAATTCCTTAAAAGCCATACACAAATCGTTAGTCAACTCCATCATGACAAGAAAAAGCGAGACTTTGCAGTGCAGTGGCAGTGTAGTGATGTTTCACAAATGTTACCGCGAAACGATTGTTTTACAATTATATTAATATTGTTTCCTCTTTTTTACAATGTCATTAGCTAATAAAGTATACGAGCTTATTTATTGTTTTATTTTCGTAAGTTTTCGCTATAGTTTTATCGCCGAATGCCTCCAATTCGCATCGCACTTTACTTCAACATTGGCGGTTAATGCATCGCGCCAAATCGCTGGCAACTGTAGTTGCGGATCTGCAATAAAATTGAAAGCATATTACCAAAATACAGGGGGTATTTTTTATTTTATAAAAAAAAACGTAAGCACAATTTAGCAGTGCTTCGTCCGTTTTGTTGATAAATGCCGCACGTCCGGCACATGTGCCAGTCATTGATAGGTACGGTACTGGCTCGTTTCTCGAGTGCTTCGGAAAAGCCCAAGCTATTATTAAAATTAAAACAGGATCACCGGGTACTGGGTGGTCGGAACAGCATATTGAAGACTAGCAAATGATCTATCTTCGCCTATCATGAGGCATTTTGTGCGTCCACTTGTCGGTTCAGATCATGTCGATTCATGAGTTTTATGTTTAGCTTTATAATAATAATATACTAACACTAGTCTATAAATTTATTCTAATATAATGATGCATTATTTTATCTGAACAAATAAATAAGAATAATAATTGAGCAATTGATAAAGAATCATCCAACGCACTACTGACAGACTGACATTGACAACTAACAGAATATCGGCGATTAAGTTATGGAATACACTCCCCGACCTCTTACGATATTTTTATCTTCGTCTTCACTTTTTAAACGGATTTAAGTTATGCATACACCATATACCATCTTCTCTGTCGATTTAATCATATTATTTCCTAATCAATTGAAACTTTCGTAATTACAATTGATTAGGAAATAATATGTAAAACAATTTTTATTGCATTTTGGAATCAAGCCTTAATTCCGATTTTAACGTTTTAGTTTTTATTTAATTTTAAATTATATTCTTACTTGTTTTTTTTTCTTTTACTTGCTTTTTCTCTTTCACGATTAGGCCCGTTGCCTCCTTAATAGTTTATATTATCTGAATGTATCTGTACAATACAACAAAGTGTTTGTTAACAAATAATCTGTATCTATGATATTGATTTTGCCATTCCGATAAAATAACTAACATCGGTTTCCTTTATTCATCTCCGACAAATATGTCCTTGGGGGTCGGAGTCTTTTTTAGGATTTTTTTTCTATTTGAAGCCTAAGATTTTAGGCCTTCTTTTAACTTCTGTTAATTTGTGACAGTGGTGTAGATTTACAATTTATTTATCTATAAGTTCTTACACAACGTGTGTGTATAAAATTGTATAAGAAAATATGACCTCACAAATTTTACACACATACACATCAATTATACTAGAACATAAGAAAGCCAGCAAGGGAAAAAAATTAACAAATAATGAAATAATAACTAAAAATGTAATATTAACTAAACCAAATGAAAACTTATAGCTCATTTAGAGCAAGATAAACAAAGTTACGGTAAGTTGAAAGATTGTTGTAAAAGGTATTAATGTTAGTGATTACGTTGTAAGAGCGAGATAGTCTTTTCACTGGACCATTAAAAGTAGAAGATAACGAGCCGTAGGTACCTATAGAAAACTTTTAGTTCTAATAACTCTAGAATTACAAATAAACTAGACGTGACAAGATTATAGTAGAATATTCTAATATAGTATGGACAAGTGTTTTGTAAATACTTACTATACATTGAACGATTGTAAAGGATGAAGACATTACATAGAATTTCCTATCCGTCATTGGAGTGAAAGAGTGTCCAGCAAATACATTGGCCCAGAGTCTTATGCCAGAAAACGGTAATTCGGCCTGGGTACCGATGTTCGAGTGGAGGACCTGCAACAGCTAAAAGCCAGCAATTGGTGGGAGGTAGCACAGAGAGCTCTGGAAGTTTCTCCTTTCGGAGGCCTTGAGATTTTGGATCGCAGAACCAGCAGAGAAGTAGTAAAGTCACGCAAAAGTGTTGCTCTTAGGAAGTTCTTTACAGAAATGAGATACAAATAATATTACAATGTTCACGTCGAGCCTGCAGCTTATAGTTCGGATGAGCGGTGGGTAGAATATGGCGATCATTAGCACATTCCAGCCGATTCACCAGCGCTTGCAGACCCTTGATCGTTATATAACGTGTCAGAGTAACCCGTTGTAAGCTCAGCAACTTGGGCGCCAGCTATGACAATTGGGGGTGTGTAAAATTATTTTTTTTTTGTACAATAAAGTTCACAAAAAGTGTGCGAATCACAATCTAGCCTATACAATAATTATGGCTTATACGTAATATTTTGTTGACTTAATGAGAATACAGCAAAGCTCGTTTATTTTAGCTATTTTCATAGCATCATGTCATATGGTGTTATTTTGTGGGGTAATGCAGCTGACTTTCAATCTATATTTGTAGTGCAAAAGCGGGCTATAAGAGCAATCTGTGGGTTGTCCCCACGGGAGGCGATCCGAAGGAAGTTTAAGGAAACACATATTTTGGCTTTGCAAGTCAATAGATTTATGAGAATATTTTGTATGTGCGGAAAAATATAGATACCTTTAAAAATAATAGTAGCTTCCATAATTATAGTACTCGTAATAAAGACAAAATTAGCGCACCAACCACAAGGCTGCATAAAACGAGTAATTTAATTGTATACGTTTTTTCAACAAAATCCCTAGTGAGATACATAGATATAAGTGTTGTCAATAAATAAATTTAAATCGTGCATTAAAGTAAAATTGCTTGCTAAGGCGTATTATAATATAAATGAATATTTAAACGACACTAGTGCTCGGATATAAATTGCTCCAGTATAAAGACGTAACACGACTGAATCTCTCAGCTGCATTTCCAGATTCTGGAGCGATCGTTAACATCCACTACTGTTTTAATGTAAAGTGGGAACAAATCGTGATCCATGTGATATCAAATTATTTCGGTATAATTAGAATTTATTTTTTCTTATGTACACAAGTTCACATTTCGAAGATCGTCATGCTCGCTTAAATGTCATTGCTTGTGGCGGCGTCCATGCGTCGGGTTGTGTCTATCCTCAGCCTCAGCATTCACATGGCTATATAGCCTGTTTATGTGAGCTAAGGCAAACTGTTTCGCCGTATTTAGGACTGTATCCACATTAAGATCCTTGTGGATACTATCATTTTTAATGTACGATGGTTCATTGACAATGTTCGGAAGGGCCTAGTTCTGATCAATTTGTTATGTATTGACAGGGGCGATTGCCTTCCTATTAGCTAGTACATTTGTTTGTATCTTAGGGTTAAAATAACTCAATTGTTAAAAAACGAACTTAAAAGTTTTCTTTAATAATATTTATTATTGTAAGCCATAGCTTAAAGGCTTAAAGTAAGAAATGTTTACCTGTACTAGTTTGCTGACATTCTTGATATTTTCATATTTATCTGCGTCTATTATGTTATTTATATATATATTTTAGTTTCAGCAATACAGGCTTATATTATTATTATTATAAGAAAAAAGGTTAAACTCCAAACAACCACTAAACCAGAAGGCGTCGAAATGAATGTAGGCCCTGCTCCTCTTAGGCACCTACTTTCCGAAACTTCATCTATGTCCCTGAATTTCTTTTTTTGTCAATTTTCTTATGCGAGGGGTTGTTATACCATTAGCATGTAAGAGATGTGGCTAACCTCTAAGTAGTCAAAAAGAAGGAATATAAGCATACCAAGCGGGAGCAGAGTCAGTCGATTGTCAGTGTCCATTCCGGACAACAAACACATCTGTTTCTTAATTACTAATTTCTAAATAAATCATTTAATATTTTTTTTAAGATTATTTCAAGTATAACATTAAATGGTGGCAGCGGAACGAGAATCTCTCTACCTGAATACGACTCCGAAGATCCGTATGATATTATCCCGTGTGTGTTTTATGTCATAATTAAACAACACAATTTTATTTTATACCTCGACGTCAGGCGTTCAACAACTGAGCGTTTTCTAAGGCAGTTTTTGCCGCGCACCACCACTATGTGGAACCAGCTGCCCACTGAAGTATTTCCAAACAAATTCGACCTAGGGTCCTTCAAGAAAAGAGCGTACCAATTATTGAAAGGCCGGCAACGCACTTGCGAGTCTTCTGGCAATGTGAGTGTCCATGGGCGGCGGTATCGCTTAACATCAGGTGAGCCTCTTGCCCGTTTGCCTGCTATTACATTAAAAAAAATACTAGTAATCTTACAGCTTGTATATTAATACACATTATAAAATAAAACACTTAGTCCGAAAGCCAAAACAGATTACATAGATTAACAATATATGTGTACCAGAAAACAAGTAAGTACATTTATAGACAAAATATATTAAAAAAAATTGAATCTAAAGAAAACTGAAATTTAACATTTGAAACAGCAAATAATAATTAATATTTTAAATTATTGCTTAAACAAAATCAGAGTCTTACCGCCTCTTCAAAAACTTCCTCACAACTTCTATGGTGAGGTGGAAAATATCAATATTCTCATAGTTGGTGTCATAGTTAGATAAAACCCGAAACATTGGCGAATTATGTAGATTCCATTTCGTACGAGGCACATGAAACAGTTTTATGTATCTTGTCGCATAAGGAGGAGGGATTTTAATAGAAATTAACGACAACGAATAGGGGCTATCTATCCGCCCAATAATAATTGATATTTATCCCCCCATTAATAATTGCTATCTATCCGCCCATTAATAATTGCTATCTATCCGCCCATTAATAATTGCATGTAAAAATAGCAAGTCTTGTTGACTCCGCCGACGTTCTAGTGAATCTAAATTAAAATATTTGCAAGAACCTGAATAACTATCGAAACATTGATATTTTTTAGAAGTAAGGAATTTCACAAACTTTTTTATATATTTTTAACATTTTATATAATATGGAGACCAGATAATACTTGCAGCATGCTTTTTATGCAATTAATGTTTTTAAATGACTGGCATGACCGCTTGACAAATCCTATTGCTTGATGCATTTTTTCATCTAATAATAATCCAAGGTCTTTTACTAATTTAACTTTGTTTTATTGGGGTGTTATCAATTTTGGAAATGTAATGTATTGTGTTTTTTTTTATTTGTACGCGAAAAAGTATTATTATTAAAAGTTTATTTTGTTTGAAATATATTTCCAGCCTATTTTATGGCCTTTTAAGTGAATGCAGTGAAGTGTTACAATATATCTTCAGTGAGCTATGCTCTTCAAGGTTACTGTGATCATCGTTGCGCTGTAAGTCCCAAATATTTATCAGAGCTCAGAGTTAGGTAGTCTAAGAGTTAGTGATAGTGTTTCTTTTCAGATTTATATTTGTGACTCGTTAATTCCTATACCGTCTTATTTCATGTAGTCATATGTCTACAAGTCTTAAAACTGAGGATAGTAATTTCGGCAAAATCTCAGACTGAGACCGTCGTAAATCCCGAAATAAAGGAAGGCCTTATACTAGATGCATTTCGGACAAATTATCATACGCCAATTGTATCGTTAAGGTTAAGGTTGTTAATGTGACAGAAAATCCAATATCACTAAATCCAAATATGTTAATTACTCTGTATCCAATTGAACATCATCCAACATCCAATCCTGAATATCGTTCCTTTGAATCTACCATTGATAGCCCTAGAAGAGTGATTGAATCATTGCGCACGAGCTGTGAATTTTTATGAAGAAGAAATTGAGTCCCTCTTTGATATTTGAGCCCATATCAGTGAAATATTCCATTTCTCAAATGAATCATTGACAGCAACCGAAACTCTACAGCAGCAAATAAATACCGCCACAAATAATCCCATATATGTAAAAACGTATTGTTTCTCAGAGGTATAAAAAAAGTGCAAACACAAGTAAAAAAATGCTACATAAAGGAATAATTAAGACATCTTCATCTCCTTGGTCGGCACCTATATGGGTGGTACTTAAGAAAATGGATGCCTCTGGAACTCAAAGATGGAGAATTGTTATCGATTACCGCAAATTAAATGACATCACAATGGGTGATACTTATCCGATACCAAACATCCTTGACCAATTAGGTAAATGCAAGTATTTTACAACTTTACACTTCAGCTCAGGTTTCCTCTAGATAAAAGTAAAATCTCAAGACACTAATATAACGACATTTAGTGTACCTCAAGGACATAACGAATTTACTCGTATTCCATTTGTTCTAAAAAACGCACCAGCAACCTTTCAGAGGCTAATAAACAACGTGTTAGCTGGTCTGCAAGGTAAAGGTTGCTTTGTATATATCGGCGCAAATGAAAATGCAACACTAGCAAAACAAGTATGACTCATCGTGCACGTGTTCCGAACGCTGTAAACAAGTGATGCACGGCGCCCGCCCCACCACATCGCCTATAAAACGAAGTGCCTCTCTTCACTTCGCTTCCGACCGCCGACCCGTGCGGACGGATGAAGTTGGCGTCCACACGCCACTTTGACAAGGCTAAACACCACCCCAATCCGCTGGTACGCAAAAGCATCAACTATTACCCCTTCCCGACTCGTAGGAGGCCCCTACACATACTAACGAATCCGGACGATCCAATTACCGTAGCCAATTAAAAACCGCCAGCGCGGCCAATAATAATTAAAATAGCCAAACACAGATTAGGGTAAAAAACCGCCTTCACCGGGGAAGGCGAGGACCTTTACTTCGCACTTCGCTCACTCCAGTGAGCTTCTGTCCTTCCCTTCAGGCGATTGACCACCCCGCGATGCGCTAGCTGCGGGTTAAATGCCCATTCTGGCTGAGCTGAGCTGTAAAGACCCTTAAGGCCAACAGCGAGATTCCATTCAAAAAAAAGGTGAAGAGAGGATTTATTTGCCAGTGCTCGTACTGTTGACATCTTTGTAAATTACTTGAGTAAAGTATTGTGTTATTTTTTTTGAATTATCTTCGCTATGGAATATACAAATACCAATGAAGTCAATGACGTCAGTCGTAAGGAAGTCATATTTTTTAGAAACAATACGGAGCCAGTTATTCCGTCATCAGAAGTGGGATCACTTTCCGCTACCGCTCAACAACCCGATTAAACAACGCAGCAGTAATGGAACCTCGGTCCAGCAAGAGCAATCACAGTTAAACTTGTTCAACGCACCGATGAACAACATACCACATGCAGCAAATGTCGGCACAGTTTTATACGTAATAAACGATGACATTATTTGATATCTGACACTAATGTGGGTATACGTGAGTAGTGCCAACGTATTGACAAAGCAATTGAAACATACAAACTCAGCGACTTCGCCATACGTATGAAGGTTGGAAGCCTGCTCAAGGGGCCAGCAAAATTATGGGTCGGCTCGATGGTCACTGCAGGCTCATGGCCTGAATTACGTAATGAGCTTATCACGACTTTTGAACCCGAAAATCGTTATTCTAGAGACATTGTTCGATTCAGAGAACATGTCCACGATTCTTCAAAAGACATTTCTGAATATTTGTCTCGAGTCTTATGGAGAAGGATTACAAAGGACAAGTTGCTCTCGAAGTTTCCAGCCTTGGCTTCCCGAGAAATTATGCGACCGGATCTCCAGCTTTCTGGCCGGTCGGAGCATCAAGGTCGTCGTCGACGAAGCATGTTCCGACCTTAAACCCGTGAATGCTGGGGTCCCACAAGGCTGAGTTCCCCATCCCGATTTCTTCTCCATATCAATGATATGTTGCATCATCAGGTATTTATATTAAATTAAAAGAAACTAGTCAGACTAATTTATTATTTATAAAACAAATTTCTTCTCAACGTGTTCCCGATCGAGCTGGTTTGTCACCCAGCTGAACAAGTGCGGGATGTTCACGTAGACTCCAGGTAAACCAACCTCGCCACACCCGAACCCGTAGACCACCAGACCGGTTACAACATATCGTTTTTCAATACCACTCGTCTGTAATATATATAAAAATTCTTAAAGCATCAGCTTTCAGCTCTGTTTAACTATTTTCTTCAGATACAAAACTGATTATATTATAAATAAAATATGACTAAAATTATGAAAAACAAAATTTTACTACGAAAACAACGCAATTGTTAAAGATAATAGAAAGAACAAGAAGAAATAAGGCGTTAGTTAGTAGAAGAAATAAAAAATTCTCAAATATAATTTATGTGTATGCGACGTTTCAGTTGTGTATTTTACAAATAATTGTGATTCCAAAAAACAATGCTTTATATAATTTAAATTACTTACTTTCACAGCACAAACAAGTGGGGAGCCACCGTCGCCCTTGCAGGTGTCAACCATACTTAGACCGCCGGCGCATGTCAGCGAGTTGTGGAGTTCAAACAATGGACCAAGACGAGAATTTGTCCTTAGCATAGTTTGACATTCTTTTGCGCTTAAAAGAGGTAGTGGGACCTGAAGAAATATTATATATTATTTTATGGCGGTCAGAACTGAACTCAATCGGCCTTCTAAAACTTTTTGTGAAAAAAATATCGCATTCTTTTAGCGCGTCTTTTAAAGGGAGAATGTTTATATTGTCTACATTTACAGTACACTATCATGTAATTAAAATAATGCCTTGTGTTTCTAGTATGTACTTATATAATTATAATAATTAAAAATGATAAATAGAAAATTAAATCGACTTTAAAAGTTTGTGAGCGAGGAAAGTACCAGCTCTGGCATCACCGGTACTATCTACCAGGCGCCAACGTAAATCTTTTATTAGGACACGTGTACTTGAATCTCATGGCCTAAGAGTCTATAAGTCTCCAATGGGAACAAAATCGAAGTGGGAGGAAAGAGCATTATTTTCCGCCTGATCTGCGGCCGCGCCGTATATTGTGCTTGTTCCTTTGAAACTCATATAAACATGGCAGTCATTACACAATGAGGCAGATGGAGATTACCTTTTTCAGCACCTTAACGAAATTTCCCCGTCTTTCGATCGGCACGTCTCGTCCCCAGCCCATAGAGTAGCAATCCTCTACTGAGGGAAAGACGGATGCCAAGCAGGCTATACCAATATTTGCCGCTGCTGTGAATTCAGTGTCCAAAAACAATAGAGCAATGTTGTTGTATAGAGAAGCTGGAAATGTAAGAATCAATGGTTTAGTACAAAATATAAAGAACGCGATATTATAATAACAACGCAAATTAAAGAGGAGATAGATGGTCATGTGATAAGAGAAAAGAAGCAAAAATGGAACAGAATTGTAACAGAGCGGGATCTCCGAAGTGGGAAACGAACTAGAGGCAGACAGATATGAGAATGGAAAAGGTAGCGGCCCAATGTGGATTCGAACCGCTAGACGACGCCATAATTGGAAAAATTTAGAAGGCGTTTGTTGAAGGATAAGCTATAAATAGATATATAACCGTTAAAAATGCCGATCGCAATTTTTTATTACTTTTTGCATTAAAGGCTTTTTTATTATATATTATTTATTTTTAAAAAATCACTATACAATTTCGATTTAGTTCTCTTTGGGTTCAGGCGGTAAAAGTTCGTAAAGTAAGTTGAGTTGCAAATTGTTCGACGTACCGGTGTACAGACAAGCCATGTTTACGTTATAACCTTACCACTATTAACTAAAAGATAAAATAAAATTTTAATACATACTTCTGTAGTAATTCTCGTGTATAATAACTTTATTGACATTCCTCTCTTGGTGGGGATATTGTTCTTTTACTGTTTGCACGTCATATTCGCCAGCGCGGCATTTCAACTGAAAATGTTTCCAAAGCAATAACTCCCACCACTGAAGTCGTAAGTTAAAACCCCGGATGTCCACATTTATTTCTTTCTATCTGGTATTAATCAATTGCAATTACGCTGAAGGACCCTCAACCGTTCAGATTAGTTGAGAATGTAAAACAAAAAGCTACGTATAATTGTGACGAACGTAATATGACGTACAGATACCGCCAAACATCTTGAACAAATTTCCTTGCCTCCTTAGAAGCAGTGGTGCGCGGCGGCGACAGAATGACATGTCGAACGCGTGATTGGTAAATCAGTTGACGTTTGCGTCCTGCGACCTGTACGATGCGCAAACTTTCCCCCACTCCCTTGTTTAATGCTCAAGAAGTTTTCCGGTATTTGTATCAGATATCGTGTTCACGCGTATTGCTACTAATGATGGTAAAACCAAACACAAAAGATCGTGCCGTCATTTTGCCATTTTACGTTTCTGGGGACACACATGCTTACATGCTTACTAGCTTTAGGAAACTAACCTGTTCGGCTTGTATATTCGGCTCTGTAATAATATGAGCGATTGTTAAAACGACTCTATGGTGTATCAAAGCGCCACCGCCAATGTAATACTTTGACGACCAAACGTCACTTTCGTCCCTTCTGTCAACAAAAAAAAAGTGCGTGCGTACAAACTACACATGTAAGAAGTGAGACTTCTTTGTAAATTAATTATTACGAAGGTATAAGCCCCAATAGATGATCATGTACCGGTATATGATCACTCCATGTATTTGTATATCTATATTCACACTGTTTACACGCTGTATAAGTTCTAATGATAATATAAATAAATTAAAAAAAATTCTTGTGCAGTACAAGACGTTATGTGACAGAATTGCCATCTAAAGTCCTAATATGTAACTACTAAACAGACATTAACAATTACTTAGACAAAAAGAATGGAACAAACGGAAGCAGTTAAAACGTATGTAGACAGTGAAAGGGACAATAAAAAAGTACACATGAATGAATGCATAGAAAAGAGCACATGGATCACGATAATTTCAAAATCAGTTAGAACAGTTAATACGAAAGTTAGGGATACCATGTGGATATAATCTATAATATAAAAATGAATCGCAAAATGTGTTGGTAAGCGCATAACTCTACAACGCCTGGAACAATTGTACCAATTATTTGTTTTAAAGTTCGTTGAAATCTAAGGTTGGTTTTACGGCGAGAAAAATTCGAATAATTTCCGGGAAAACCCTAAAACAGCCCTTTTCTTTTTCCCATACAAACGTTTTGTAAATAAAGTAGAGTAAATTTGAACTTTATTGCTATTCAATAAAGTTCATATTAAATTACAAGCACTCACTGTTGTCTAAGCAATGTCGCGTTCCAAAACACAACAAGTAATAATAGCGCGAACCCGACCAAATTGAATTGTCAAAAAATGTGAGAGCTATAGATCATTAGTACTGATTTTAAATTTGGTTAGCTTCGCGATATTATTTCTTTTATTTTAGTTTCGGCATGCGACATAAAATGCATATGTTTTCACGTCATTACATCTGTCAAACACATCGCGTTAAAAAAAGATTTCATTTCTGAATTATTAATTTGATATCCCTATCGGAGCAAAATTATTTGAAGACATACTAATAGGAAAATATATCAATGAGGCACAGAATTTTTAAATATTTGTCACTTTTAGGTTCCCACTATCCTTTTAGATTATTTTCCAATCAGGTTTGAACCCTAAGTTCGCCTCTTAGTTTAAAGCCCTCTAGCAGACATCCCAGTCGAGGGTTTTTAGTGGGTCACAGAAGAGTGGCCAAAATTCGTGGAAGCGAAGATACTTTGGTCACCCGAGCTGAACCTCACACATCGGCCTATCATCAGGGTGGTGGTTCTGCCATGAGAATTTTTTGCGCCGACTATAAAATTGGTAGAAACAAAAAACTGCCGCATTTCAAATCTTTTTGACAGAACGAAGTCTGTGGGGTCCGCTAGTTTTAAATAATTATACTGATTATACTCACAACAGAACAGCGACCACGAATGGATATTCGCCATAAAATGCACTGGTAATGTCAGTGGGTCGAAAGTCGGGATTCTTCGGTTTGTATGGGCTCATTTCTATATTACTCCAGCCACATTCAGATCTAGATACTGTGAAGTAACAAACTTTGCCATAAAAAATTCATCAGTTTTAGCTATCTTTCGCTACTGTGTGGGTTAAAATAAAATAGGTGAAATTTGGTAGAAGATGCAGAGAGACCCCAGATCTCTACGCAACGCCATTGCGAGGTGAGAACAGTCTCAATATGGGGCCGAATTTGCACTTTATAGAGTAGCAAGCGGTGGCTCAGATTGAAGTACCGTTTCGCCTTACTGAGTATGTTATGAAGCGTAATCCATATGCTATAAAAACGTATCTTGTAAAAAAAAACCAGTCTCGCCACTCAATTCCCTTCTTAATGGGCCGTGACTAAATAACCTAATGACATCTTATAGTGACTATATCAGAATTAAAAATCTATAAGTTTTTTTTAATAATCGATGTCTGCTAGAAGTGCCTTTGAGTGTTGATGATGAATCTCACAGTCAGTGAGTGAGTGATAAGATTAAGAAGCTTTGACTACTTATAAGGCTTTTGGTTTTTTCCTCAAAGAAGTTGAGTTGAGAAAGGCTGGTACGTGTCGTTTCTTGCTTGACTTGGCGGTTGAAACAGGTCTCAAATCAAATCAATAATTATAAAATCTGGTACCTGCTACACTCTGGAGTTTAATTTTGGTATGGCTCCCTTGAAAACTATACTACATACACCAATAATATACAATACACGCGAGACTTTCCGTGCTTCCCACACTCGAACTGGAAATACAGTCCGGTCCTAGGTAGATTAAGAAACTGCCAAAAATGTGGGAATATTCTGTCAGATTCTTAGAATTTTTTTCGTTAGTTCTTTCTCTTTGAATCTCTTTCCTAATTTGCGTTAAAAAGTTAGCTATTATCATTGTTGGAAAACAAATACAAATAATAATTCTGAACTTACTTTGACTATCATTCGCATCAGGACTGGATAAAATGGATAGTTTAGCTAAAGGATTCTTCGGTATTGTGACGTTGTTGAAGGGATGTTGGAAAACGGGGTGTATTATTGGAGTTCGTACGTTGGGAGAAGTTGGGTTTGGTACGGTGGGAGCACTTTCGAAAGTATTTTCGTTAGAAACATTTACGGAGGCTGTGTTATCTCCACTGTCTTGTATATTACCCAGTTCACAGCAAACTTCTAAATAGTGACTGCAGCTTCTGCTGCCGTCTCTAGAAAACAAATAAAATATTTTATAAATAAACCGTTGGAATACGTTAAAATAGTGATTAAACATTAAAATTTAGCACGCCTCACCTCAAATCAAGAAGGTCAGTTCCGTCGTCAATTATCGTGCTGTTTTCATCACACAGATAATACGACACACATTCTCCACTGACATTGTTGTGAGTCACACAACTCCTGCCGACTTCTGAAAGATAACGATTTATGAATAGAGAGCATGAGTATGTACTGTTCCTCCAAATTTAGAAGTGACTGATTTCGATATGATGATTTATAATTATGCTCAGCGGTTGGAAATACTTTCTCCATCTTCGACGCCATCTTACTGGCTACAACTCTGTCTGTTTCGAATAAGCTGTTTTATCAGAATAGATATTAAAGACCGTTCGTTCTATTTATTAATTTTCTCTGTCCAGTATTGTCTTTGGCACAATTCATTATTTTACGGACATAAACTCAAATTTGTTATTTGGTTTTCAAATAAAATAATACAATAGTGCTATAAGCTTTTGAGGTCTAAGCCGCAGATTTCTATCATCATCATTTGTCTATCTAATAGGCTATGTAATTAGCGTCCACTGCCTGACACACGTCGTCGACTCTTTGGGTCTAAGGCAAGCTGGTTTTCTCATGATAATTTATTTCACCGTTCGTGCAAATGTTAAATGCGTACATAGAATGAAAGGGATCGAACCCACGATCTCAGGGATTAGAGTCACACTGAGAAATGAGATGAACTAGGCCAACTCTGCTCATTAGTTTTCAAATAATCAAAAATAAACTAAACAAATGCGAATTTCAATACTTACTTTCACTCGGTTGTAGGTTGGGTGTCTTTGGAACAGATGGCTGGTTAGATTCCTGCTTAAGTGAATGATTATTAAGTAACCTAGTTGGTGTCAAGTTAGGTCCTCTCCGCCTGTTTTTATTTGTACTAACATCTCTTATCGATTTACGTCTCAAATCATCTACTGAATTGCAGTAAATCAGAGGAAAGAAGAAAAGGAACAGTATATACCTGCAAAGATAACAATAATGCCCTGGAGCTGTATTCAGTTTTGTACATCAGTTTTAGGAGTGATTATGAATCTTAAACTATTGTTACGAACTAGGGGATCGGATAGACAATGCCGTGGATCTCTTCAACGGTTTATTTTACAAGGAATTTATTTATATTGAGTTAATTTTATTACAATTAAAATGTTAAGGATATATGTATAAGCTATTGTGATATAACGGCTTTTCTACAAGGAAAAATGTGAGCCTAAAATGATAAACACTTACCTCATAGCTTGATTACGCCGCTGTACTGTCCGAAGTCAAACTGTTTACTGACTAAACATGAAGAAAAATACACAATTATTAATTTAAATTAATTACATAAATTAAAATTTTTCCGGTATTCCGCGTGCTTTACAGCGTGCGTGGTCACGGTGACTATACATAATCCGTTAAAAAAGTGTTTTCTTAATGTGTAAAAGCTATGTTAACAAAAGACTACTATACTATGTCTAAACATGTTCAAGCTGAAGTCAAGGTCAAGAAACAATCTAATATTAAAGAACGACTTATCTTATATACATTCTTAATTACAGTCTTACTTTTCTCGAACATATGTTCACTGGCCGATGCTGCATAGTCTCGAATTTGATAAGCGTAATTCTAATGAATTCTAAGACAGAGCAATGACGCTTTATTCTGCACTTGTTAGGAGCATAATCGAGTTGCATTCAGTAGTATGCTTGGGTGGATCGTGATTTTGTACGGGGAAGCCGCCCGTAATAGACCCACACGCAAAAAAATACACCGTCCGTAATAAAGCGACGGGGAATTCCCCGTTCCGTTTGATAGACACGCATTGCTCATGCGTTGCTTTCAGGGATTCCATAATTTGTCGAAATGATGTGTTACATGTTTTCTATTTACCTATAAGAAGTGTCGCTGTATGATTTTTATTAACGATTATTGTTTTATAAGATCCCTTCCCAATAGGGGACAGAGCTTTTAGTGATTTTTAGTATCTACATAATCTCCAGGTTACAAACGCGGATGAGGTTTGGTGTGTGAATCGTAGTAAGATTTTGATGTTTCTTTAGATTTTGTAAGATTTTGTAGGATGATTTGTGATGTTGTTGCATTTTTATATAATCCAATAGTTTATCAAATGGATTTCAAAGCATAGTAATAAATCGTTCCTAACTTTGTTGAAGGCATTAAATATAGAAGGATATGTAATTTCATCAAAATGATGGACTTTCGTAAATAAAACAATTTTATGTTGTTTAAGAAAGGAATTTAGTTCTGTTTCGATATGCAAGAAGTCATCGTAAGGATACGTATGGATTACTTTTGTCATGGTCTATAGATGTTGGACTAAGAATTATATTATTTGCGTTTAGTATTGTCTTTTGTTAAAATAGCTTTTACACATTAAGAAAAACACTTTTTGAACGGATTAAAGCTATGTATTATTTTTAAAACTTATAGTTATTTACATAATTCTACATTTTTAATTTTTTTCGACGTTTCGCGTACTTTTCAGTGTGCGTGGTCACGGTTAAAAATAATACATAGCTTTAATCCGTTCAAAAAGTGATTTTCTTAATCTACAAAGTCGGTAGAAGAGCAATTCCGTCTTGTTTCTCATCTCCGTTGATATTTTAATAATTTGTTTATTATCGCACTTTCTAAACTCAAAATATCCGAAGTATTAGTATATTAGACAATAGTAGACATGTTATAATTTTAAATTTAATAACAAGTTTTATTTTAAATATTGAAGTTTATGTTCTAAACTATTATTTGGTCACACAAAAAAGTTGAACAAAAAGTAACTTTTTTAGAATCGCTTATTCTGTCATAGTTGGAAGGCGCAACTGTCTAATTTCGGTTCAGCCAATCTTCATTCAAATTGAACGAACGAAATCTGATTACCGCTAAGGTCACGTGGGAACATAAACTGTCCCGCCTTTTCGATGTCATGGTATGCATCTTAGTTGCAGGAATAGCTCTTTCGTGATTTACAAGTGAGTTATGCATTCTTGAGCGAAGTTAAAAGTTATATAAAATAACAGGAAATAAATATATATTTCGACGTTTTTTTGAATAATATTAATACATATAACATTTCAGTTACCTACTAGATACGCTCAATTCGTTGGAAATCCGCTATTTTTAATAAACAAGAAATAAATCAACAAAACTTCGAATCTTTGATACTAAATAAACATAGTATTTGTTAAATAGATGCAGTACTAAAAGGTACCATACCCTTTTTCCCCCTTTTACCCCCATAATTTACGTAAATAATATGTATAATTATTACTAGCTGACCCGGCAAACGTCGTTTTGCCATGTAAATTATTTACAGGAAACATTTTTTTAGTTCAATAAAAATAACCTATATACTATGATAAGATAGGGGTTGATCGTAGAGGGGTGACAATTAAGGTTTGTATGTGCTGTATCATAAAAACTAAAAACTAAATTTTTTTTTGGGATGGACACCTCTTATCACTTAGGAGTTTGAGATATAGATGGTAGCCGATTCTCAGACTTACTGAATATGCATAAAAATATTCAAAAGCATCGGTCGAGCCGTTTCGGAGGAGTATGGGACGAACATTGTGACACGAGGAATTTATATACAGAGAATATAGAGATGAGAATCTATATTCTTGGTACACAGGCGCCAATTACAATTACACATTATTATATGTTGGCTCGTGATGGTACCGATGATCCCAAAGTGGTGCTTTCCTCGTTCGACGAATTGGCTGAAAAGTTAACATAGAAAAAATATGATTCGATTATTGAATATGCGATACAACGATAATAGCGGTCATACAATTTTTATAGTACGATTTGTCTTTAGCCTCAAAATAGGCTTCAGTTTGCCGATTACCTCATCATCAGCGCAAATATCGACCTGCGAGCATTCTCTTGAGGTCTGAGAACAATAAAACGTCGCTGGCGGCCAAATTTGGAGAACGCGGTGGAATGAATTCGGATTTATTACGATTGAACCGGAAGTATACAGCAGGGAAATGCTGCCAGCAAAAAAAAAAATTGAGCCGTCACGGGACGCCTGGCAGATGTGAAACATCGACATTATTTTGTAAAAGTAATATGCAGAAAAGAACATATTGTGATAGGAACTAAATATGTCATAATGATAAAGTAAAATATTACGATTGTTTTCCAGATATCGATGACTATTTATTGAATAAACATTTATTTTCATTGAATACAAAGATTTACGATTTTATTTCAAATCGTGACAACTCAATTAGTTTAATCAGTGACTTCGGTAATAGTTATATTCGATGTTGCCTCTGAGGACGGTATTACTGTTGACAATTGGTCGATGGTAACTGAAGTATGTTACAAAAGTATTGGACATAACATTATCAAGATATCTAATAAATACAGCATCTATCGTTGTTCCGCGCTCGAACATGCCAGCGACTGTGTGCGGCTATAGATGTTTCACATCAATATACAGCAGGGAAATGCTGCCAGCAATAATAATACACAGCGACCAAACTTTTAAAATTCCTAATTATTTATAATTAAATCATTATCAAATCAAATCATTCATTCATATAGGTAACACAATGTACAGTTATGAACGTCAAACATTTTTAATTGCTTCAAATTTGTCATTATTGCTAGTTCTCTATTCAAGGAAAGAACTGGCAATAAACTCTCCGTCACGCTTTTTAATCGCCAAGTTTCTTCTTTCACACAATTTTTGTAAGCTGCAACCATTACACCATGTTCTTCATGACATCTTAAGTAATTAATAGTTTAAAATAAATTAAAAACAAATATTTGTCCTATATCAGTAGGAGGCATGGTGAAATAGGAGCACGCACTTACATTCTCGTGGGAACAACACGCAATTTATTACTATGTATGTATGTACTTTTGAATATTGTAAATACTGTAAATTGTGTGTGTTGTTCATAAATAATGATTCTATAGCAAAACATATTGTATTATATATTAATATATGCGAGGACAGGATAGGACAAGCAAGGCTGATCCATTTTATAAAAGTCTCCCTCTCTTCGAGCGTAAGATGCTGCAGCAATTGTTGTTTTGTCACCAGTAATACTTCCAAAGAAAACTTTAATAAATATTCATTCCTTTTAATTTTATTATATATACGTAAGTAATACTGAAAATGTTTAGAATTGACCAGTCAGAAACATTGCTCATGAAACTTTTTTGAATTTAATTTTTAGGACTCATTGGTAATGTAGTGTATTGCATTCATTTGTCATTTGTTTTTGTGAATTGGCGGCAAACCTAAAACTCTTGTTACACGATAAAATGAACCTAACGCGAGAAAATTTTCAGTCAATGATTTCGTATGACTTTCGTTGTTGGCTTACTCAACAACAAAGCTATGATAGGCTGCGATTAGCATTTCCTAATGAAGCCCCATCTCGTGCCACTTTTTACAATGGGTTTAACAAGTTTAAACGTGGACGTAGCAATCTCAATCATGATCCGCGTGAGGGACGTCCTTTAAAAGCGACTACTGAAGATAACATCAGTGCTGTGCGGCGCATGACAGAAGAAGATAAGAGTGACCTATCAGCAGATATGGGCAAACCTAGGCAGTGGTATGAGTCAAGTTAAAAAAATATTACAAGAACATTTAGCCGTCAGGAAGCTTCTTCCCAGATGGATTCCTCATCAGACCAGAAGCTCCTTCGCATGGACTCGTGTCGCCAAATTTTGTAATTGACATCGTCACAGGTGATAGAATCTGGATTTTACAACAATCTTCCAACTTACCGTAACTTTGATTATATTGCTCTAAAGGAGCTTTAAGTTTTCATTTGGTTAGTCATTCTTTTATTTTTTGTGGTTGCTTGTTTAATTTTTTCCCTTGCTGGCTTACTTATGTTCTAGTATAATTGATGTGTATGTGTGTAAAATTATTGATGTCATATTTTTTTATACAATTTTATACACACGCGGTGTTGTAGAACTTAAAAATAAATGGTTTTGCAAGTAATAGAAGTTAAAAGATGGCCTACATTCGTATGAACGTATTTGTCGGAGATGATTAAATGAAACTAATGTTATTATATTTTGTTACAATGGCAAAATCAATATCATAGATACAGATTATTTGTATATAAACACTTTGTTGCATTAATGTTACATATAAAATCAGATAATATAAACTATTAAGGAGGCCTTATTGTAATGAAAAAGAGAAAAGGCAAGTAAAGAAACAAAAAATAACAAGTAAAATATAACTTAAAATTAAATAAAAACTAAAACATAAGAATCGGAGTTAAGGCTATATTGAAAAATGCAATAAAAATAGTATATTTAGAATAACAAAAGTTACAATTGAATAGGAACATGGTTAAGACGTATTCATGTAGAAGACAAAGAAGAAGACCGTAAGAGATCGGGGAGTGTATTCCATAACTTAATCGCGGAGATTCTATTAGTTGTCAATGTCAGTCTGTCAGTAGTGCGTTAGATGGTTCTCTATCAATTGCTCAATTATTATTAATATTTATTTGTTCAGATAAAATAATATAAACTTACAGACTAGTTTTATAATATAGTAGTAGTAATAATATATACTAAAAAGCTAAACATAAAAACATGGTGAACAACAACTCATGAAAAAGTGTATGCATACACCAGTCGATCTGAACCGACAAGTGTACGCACAAAATGCCTCATCAATCATGATAGGCGAAGGCAGGTCATCTGCTACAATCTTCAATATGCTGTTCCGACCGCCCAGTAATTTAATTTTAATTCCCGGTGTTTTAATTCTAATAATAGCCCAAAATTCATTTGTACGGGCTTGGGCAAACATCTCCGAAGCACTGGAGAAACGAGGCAGTACCTATCAATGACTGACGCATGTGGCGGACGTTCGGCATTTAAAATAATAATAAAATGTTTATTATGGAATATAAGATACAAGTATCACTTATTCCACGTCATTAAATTTGAAAAGGTACAAAACGGACGAAACTCTGTTAAATTGTGTTAAACGTTTTTATGTAAAAAGGAGGTATTTTTGTAATACGCTTTCAATTTTATTGCAGATCCACAACTCCAGTGTGTATTACATGTATTTTGCACTACTTGCCTATCTTATTTAATACATTCATTTTTTCTTTACTCACAGTGGTTGCCTGGAAGAGATCGCTCGTAAGCGATAAGGCCGCCAGTTGCCCTCCTTTTGATTTAATTATGTTAATTTTTATTTTTATTTTGTAGTGTAACGAAGTGTAAATAAATAATTAAATAAATAAAATAAAATAAATAAATACAGTTCCCAGCGATTTGGCGCGATGCAGTAACCGCCAATGTTGAAGTAAAATGCGTCCCGGATTGGAGGCATTCGGCGATATGACGATACAAAATCATAGAGAAAACTTACGTACTCACAATTATGTCCATACTGTGCAAATTGTCAGTTACAAACTGAAACTGAAATAAAACAATAAATAAGCACGTATTCTTTATTTGCCAAAGACATTGTAAAAAAGAAGAAATAATATTAATATAATTGTAAAACAATCGTTCGCGGTGACATTTGTAAAACATCACGCGTGTCAACATTTGACGGATCCATGTCCGTAATAGGCTATGGAGCAATCTAAAAATAATCTAAGTTTTAAAATAAGTTTACTTCTCTAGATAGACCGTGGCTTGTCGAAAATATGCAAGTCATATTTTTAAGCAAAGAACGTAATCTCAAGTTTTTCCTCAGCAAATTTATTAATGATCCATCCAACCAACGGTGCTACGTTGACGTACGCAGCGGGAAGTTCTGTACCACAATTGACGCCAAATGAAACCATACCGTACACTGAGTAACGTTGTGGGAAGGAATTGCGCTGAAAAGAAGTCAATAATATTAGAAATAACTATTACAGCGCCTTTGAAAGGGACAGCAGAATTATATTCTATGAAAAATCTAATCTAACTTTCGTTTACTATCCCTATACTATATAGTTCCCAAATCAAGGGTGGTAGAGCAGGCGAGAAGAAATGGCAAGAAACCCTTTGCCACTCTTTTTAATTTCCAAGTTAGTACAAGTACGTCATATACTTGACATCTTGAAACAGTTCTGAAGCTGACCATTGATTTTATTAAACGCTAAATATCGTTAATCGATATATGTATAAGATAATATACACTTAGAACGTCAATTTTTTTACTTATAAACCTGTCTAGTTTTAAGAATACTGCTAGTATTAGCATTCATTTAATCAATTTCTTTAATAATTTTCGCGTTTTTTTACACTCCGTCGACTTTTGGATTTTTTCCTTCCGATCGTGTGTTTAATGCGCACAAAAAATTGTATTGGTATACATAATTCGACGCTCAAACCTAAAATAAATTGTACACCCAAACACTGTTTTTCTTACTTAATTGCCTTTGCGGACCCTGCGAAAGTATTACTCACCGTGCGACAAGCTAGTGAAGAGCCTCCATCACCAGTGCATGTGCCAAAGTTCTTCCTTCCACCAGCACAAAGCAATGTGTTATGCAACCTGAACTCACTTCCAAGCTGCGAACGTTGCAAGGCATATTCACAAGTTCCGTTGTCAACTATTGGTGATGGCACCTAAGACAAAAAAAGATTTGACATTTGAAACTGGCTGATCTTTTTAATTATTTGTGACAGTGGGGATGTCGGGTCTCTCTGCATCTTCTACCACATTCATCAGTGTTCGGGGTTGTTTGAATTATAAACCTGAAGCCGAGTCTCATCATCGGACGTCGAGGCAGAATGCGAAATTCCACGCTTATCACCTCGAAGTCCGTCGTTCCACAATAGTGCTTTATTTAAAGCTGTTTTTATCACGCACCACCACTATGCGAAACCAGCTACCCACTCAATTTCCGAACCAATTCGACTCAGGAACCAAAAAGGTGTTGATTCAATTCTCTCCTCATTATATTCATTAAATGCATACAAAAGAGTACGGTTAATATGTATTTCAGATTTAATGGTCATTCTGGCATTTTTATTTATTTATTTATAAGTTCTAAAACAACGTTTATGCATACAACTATACAAGAACATATGATATCATAAATTTTACACACATACAATCCAATTATATTAGAACATAACCAAGCTATCAAGAGGAAAAATTAAACAAGCAACCACAAAACTGGCAAATAAATGCTTATCACTATTGTTAAATTAATTTTAATAATAATTGTTATTTTAAACGTACCTTCTTTAACCAAACAGCGTATTTGTCATTATTATTGAAGTCCTTACCCCAACCCATGCTAAAACAACTGGCATCCATTTTAGGCTCATTGAAGCTCAAACAGGCAATCCCCACGTGGGGGTCGGTTAGATCGAATGGGGACGATGTAATTACTAGGGCAACGTCATTTGCTGACGTCTCTGAAAAATATCTCAGTCATTATTATATAACATATTTTCTTTTGTATTTTATAAAGTACGTTACAATAGCTTTTGTAATAATTAAAGACCATGTTAACAAAAGCATTGTACCTTTAATATATCAAGAACGATGATTAAGTTAAGAGGTGAATACGAAGCCATCGACGTCGCCATGACATCCCGATGAGTAAGTGGCCTTACGGTCTTATTAAATATGGGAATCTCACTCAGAGTTCACCTCTTAACTTCATCATTTTTCTTGATAAGTACACCTTAAATTTTATATAATTTATTTATTATAATGTAGAAAAAGTCCAAAATGATGCAGTCACTGCCTGAAATTTGGCCAGATAAACTCTTGTTGGGCCTCAGGATGACGTAGTATTCACACACACACACACACTAATTTCTACTGTATTTTAACGTATTCTTCTCAAGAAGAAGATTAACAAATCTTTTAGTAAAGGTTCGAAAATCAATTGTTCGGTAGTTATGTTCATTTTGGCAATTGATTTTTATTTGTATATAAATGACTTACTTGAAGAGAACTGTTCATGAACAAGGATTTTACTGACGTCTCTGTCTTGGTGGGGATAAATTTCGTTCGTATTCTGCGTATCCCATTCGCCAAGACGGCATTTTATCTGTAAATATAAAAATACGTTTAATGCAAACATTCTAATTAATATTGTCATAACATAATTATTAACAAGTGTTTGTTATTAATATATTGACCCAGTGTCTCAGTACCGGGGCATCATCTTTACGTCGGTATTGCTGCAGCAGCCTTTTTTGCATTAAAACTATTAAAGTTGATGCGGTCACAAAAGCACAGTGAAGGCATTGCTTTATAGACCAAGATCCCGCATTTTCTAATGGCCATCATGATCCTAAAGCTACTGGTGTAGAAAGACTTTGAAAACTGATCTTTTAAATAGCTGGACAACATTATATTTGGATTGAGGTGAACATATTCTGTAAATTTTAGAACGCCAAGATAGAGGCTGCTGGAACAGCACCGTTGTGGTATTTGGAATCAGTACACATTCAAATTTCATTTGAACATTGACCAGGGTTGGTCAAGGCCAAAATTGAACCCTCACACGGCTCACATAACTATTCTATACTTTAATAGCTGAAGATACAATACACTGACATCTCAATAATAATATGATTTATGTGAATTAAGATATCGTTTTATAACAATAAATCAGATTGAAATATTGCTCTGTCTTATTTATCGCCTCCTTTCAAAGTTGCGAAGCCCATAGCAACTACCTAGTGGAAAGAAAAAAGAGATGACGTGGACGTCAGAATGCCAACGGAAGATGGAATGAAAGGGATCGTAGGAAAGGAATTGAAAATGGTGGCGAGATACCAGTGGGATATTTGAAAGGGGTTTTCACTATGTCGGAGGTCGTGAACTAATGTTAAACATAATGACGTGGACTTAATGTAATCCACATAATGTAGTACTCCATTAAAGGCTTTTTTTATATATTATGCTCGTAAATAATCCAATTTCCCACTGCCTTTAGTTAATTATGAAGATGAAGAGCAAAAGGCGTGTTAGTGAAAGGAAAACGTGACGTCGACGTATTGCGACTTCAGAATAGTTGTTTCATCTGGCATTGGACTAGACATGCTTCATGAGACAATCAGCCAACTTCCAGATAGAGAGGCACCACCACAAAAAATCGATAATTATCGAAAAATTTTTTGATGATCCTACGAATAACATTTACTCTACTCTACTCTACTTAAAACTATTTGACGGAAACTCGTACTTACCAAAAGCGGGTCGTTTCGGTCCACGAGTTTATGAGCGACCGTCATCACCACCGAATGGTGGATCAGAGTTCCACCTCCCAAGTAATCCTTTGGATCCCATTCCTGGTTCTGATTGACATTTCTAGAGAAGGTATATTTTTAATATTAATTGTTTGTTGGCTATCGAGTCCTATATACCTATATTAAATATTTTTTTAATATAAACGAAACGAATTTATAATTCTTTTTTACAAAATTTATACAGGTGAACGGGCAGGAGGCTCACCTGATGTTAGTTATACCGTCACCCATAAACACTCTCAATGCCAGAGGGCCCGTGAGTGCGTTGCCGACCTTAAGTCGAATTCTTTCGGAAATAATTGAACCGGCAGCTGGTTCCACATAGTGGTGATGAGGGGCAAAAACTGCCCATAAAAATCGCTCAATTGTGAAATTTCGTGTTCGGCCTCGACGTCTGATGATGACATTCAGCTGCAGGTGTTAATCTGAACATCTCCTCTGAACACTCTCCATTGTAAACTACAAAAAACTTCATTGATCTCTACGCAACGCAGAGCGATCAAGCCGAAAAGAGATTGACAACGGTACTCCATATCACATGTGGCGACAGTCTCATCTCCTGAGCTCGTCACAGTGTCTACGCCGGACTGACATATGTAGTTCCTATTACTTGAGCCATAAGGGAAATCGAAATGAGAAAAATGTTTTAGTAGCCAGAAGTTAATTCATACACCGTGAGGAGACCAGACTAAACCTCAAAATTGGTAAAAATGAATACCTCATCAAAGCAACCATCCAAGGAAACTCTCCGAACTCGGCGTGCGTATTTGAAGAGTCGCGGAATGCGTAGCCGCCAGGGTTGCTCCATCCACAACCTGCCTTCTTTTCCGGCATTGGAGGTGGAGTCCCGGTTTTAACCAATCGACTGCTTGGACAGCATGTCTTCAAGAAGTGGCAGCTTAATTGTCTGGAAATTATTTTATTTTAAATTTATTAATTATTGTAGCTTTGTGCATAGATTATATACAAACAAAAATGCCAAAGGATTATTTAAGTAATAAATCGTGAAATTATGGGACTCTGAAGATCCGTTTCATGCAATTATTAGTGGAATGGCGACGATCTATTGAGACCTGGACGACAGGAGGCGTGTTTTGCAGGCTATAGTCAATGGCGGATTCTGGGGACGCTTTTGTTATTCTATACAGATTCTGTATAAAAACTTAATTATACGGTCTTTGCATATAATTATGAAATTCTACTGTGTGTGACGGAATTTCTAAAACCATTAGAACCGAAAAGAATGACGAAGCACTCTCTAAACTATAGTTCCACTGGAAATTGTGTTTTTTTTTTAATTTAACTTCAATATCTTTCTATCGGGATAGAAACAGTGAAACGAGGGAAAAGACAGAGACGTCGCCCTCTTTCACGGTGAACTAGCTTGAAGAAGTTGGTGGAGAAGATTCAGCCAATAGGAAGGAGGCCTAAACACTATAAGAGGTGCTTGGAAAAAAATGCAAATAATTTATTTATATATATTTATTTCTGTAAAAATTTAAGTGTTTGTATATTTGGAGATATGGATCAATGTTTCAAGAAATAAATGAGGCTTAGTTATTATTCAGTTTCTATCGGATTGAAATATATTCCGAGTGCTGAACTATTTCATTAATTATATATAAAGAACTACTGTAGCTAAAGACCATGTTAAATGGGCCCTTAACTTACCTATACACGTCCATATTTTCCAAGTCGATTTCGTTTCTGTCCATGCATTCCGACATTTTTACACATTGTCCCAGTTCCTGCTTCTCAGTGTAACAATCCATGGGCCTTTTATCTGAAACAGTAATCCTTCGAATGAATTGAACAAGGATCAAAATGTACTATGCATCTGATTGATACAGCCCGCTGAGTGCCCGCCTTTGAGGCCAGCTTCCTCGCTAGGTCCCTAATGGAAATATCAAAGCACGACAAAGTAAAATCACAGTCAAACTAGGGTAAAAATCCACCTTCACCGAGAGAGGTTCACCCTCTTTACCTTCGCTTCGCCCATTCCAGTGAGCTTCCGTCTTATCCTTCAGGACATTGACGCCCTTGCGCTAGACACGGGAAAAAGCTCATCTCAGCTAAGCTATGCTCGCCAAAAGAAACTAAGCTGAGCTGTCAATGCCCTTGAGACCAACAGCAAGATTCTATTAAAAAATTACTCCCTTGCCCTTGTAATTCATGCAGTAAATACTTGCTGCAATATCGCTACCAGTGAGTATGCCCATTGAACTGTTCAATACCGAACATTTTATAACTGTGTCAATGAACTGTCTGAGTATAAATGAGGCATTATGAAGCTCGTGGTACTGGTACTATAACAGTGTTCGTCTATTGTCTAAGCTAACACAACAAACATAAAGCAGTTGTATTGCGATCCACTTTTTTTCCCTTTTCTTGGCCTGCGCGGTTTGTGCGTCAGTCATGCAAAAAAGTTAGGAAGTGTGTTATTAGATTTATTTTATTGGTTTGGAAATTGGATCGGAATTTTGAAAAGGATCAGATAAATTAGGTATATAATAAGTACATAAATGATTATAATTTTATATTGTTATGAAAAATGAAACTGGCTAAAATTCTATATACATCAATATTTATATTAGATAGAATAATAGAGATTGAAGTAGGAAAAGGAATTTTAATAGACAAAAGCGAGGAAATAAAAGCGGAACGGTCATGTTGAGGACAGGCAAAGAATATATGATTAAAATCCCCAACGTCATTGCCACAGTGACATATATCGTTAGGTAAAAGGTTAAGCCTTGCCAAATGCAAGGGAGTGCATGGCCCAGCCTCATACGAATAAGGGTCGAAGTGTTAGCTTTACCAAGCGTCAGAGTTGAAAAGAACGGTTGAGGAGGTACGGTAGGTAGGTACGACCTGAATCGTGCTGTAATATCGACTTGAAGAACGCCAAATGTTTGTCCAAGAATTCAGTAACTGAGATTTAGGAAGGAGAGCCAAATCACAAGAAAAGTTTTTGTACGGAACCAGATCTACGTCATTGACCGCAGCCTTGGCAAGGCTATCGGCCTTGGTATTGCAAAAAATACCTGAGTGCCCCGGAATCCAAGCAAACGAAACTGTGCAATTCTTGATGCAACATCGATACAATAAATCACGACATGCAATAATGACTGGATGATTATTTCGGTTACTGTTAAAAAAAAATCTTTCCAAGGCTTGGAGGATCCACTTTTGTAAATTCCGAAGTTTTGTGCGGTCCAGCACACTTGACACAGCGATATGGTTTCATACAATAGTTTTTAGTATGACCATACTGCTGACATCTTTGATATTGCACTATGGTGGATCTTTTTCTGGCTTCTTCAATAGTAACATCTTGATGGAATATAAATCTAATATCCCTAGAAGCTCTTTAATTAGGACCTTGAAACGAATTTACCAAATTTGGTATTAAACTAAACTTGGTGTTGCCACTCATATTTTAAGTTTTAACACCTTTCACATTTAATTGTCTTTTATTAGCAAAATACTACAGAACAACATTACAGTAATGCGACCAATATTGGGTTAACACATGAACCATCATAATAATATAGCGATAATTGAGGAAAAATTAAATGAGGAGGAAGGATGCTGCTGTAATGAGGGCCGTTCCGCTCCTGTGTGCGAAGTGTGCGACAAACAGGCCCCAAGACAATATTGGCCTTGCCACCGAAATTATATTACAATTTATTCTTCGTAGTGGATCGATAAAAAGTAGTAGGTAGGTATACATATATATATATATATATATATATATTCCGCTAATTGTACACACTAATTGTCTCCCAAGATAATATTTACGTTTGGTTTAATTTTACTTTGCTTGTCTGTCTTTAATTTAAGTATATGCCGCCGAAGATAAGTCCGTTCCTCTCGCTGAATAAGCAAGCGAAAGCAAACTAGTTTGACCTATTTAGTAAAATAAAATCTAAGTATATAAAACTGGAGTAATTTTATAGTTAAAATTAACAAATAATAAAAAATACGTTGAAATGTAGATTCGTAGAAAAAGATGAAGCGTCATAGGTTTCACTCACAGGCTCTGAAGGGGATCCGCGCAGCCCTAGGGATCTGATCTGATCTACTCGGGATATGATGTCATCGTTATCACTTGTAGATATAACTACTTTAATTATAAAGAAACGTAGATTATTATAGATACATACTTGTGGGAGTAAAAAAATCTCCAAGCCATTGATTTACGTTGTCGCGATTGTTATTAAATCCTTGACATCCCCATACCAGCAAGCACACCACCGCAATCGACCTGCGAAACATGCAAATTTTTCGACATTATATAAAGGAAGTCTGGAGTATTAAAACTACTCAAAATTCCTTAAAACATTTAAAGAGTGTCTACTGAGGCATATGCTAAATTAATATCGTGTTATATACGACCTACCTACTAATATTACGATTGTATATATATATATATATTTATTTTATCGTTTTATCAAACGCCGGCCGCTCTCTTGGCACTATCAATGTTCCAGCCATTTTGGAGCCAACAGACATCCCTGGAGACGATGGGATTTTATTAATCCCTTGGAGGATGGGACGGGCTTTGGTGTGGTTGATATGGTAACTTGTGTGAAAAATAGTAAACTGATAAAATATAAGAGTCTTTCCTTTAACTTTGATGTTGTTCCCTTTGAAGTAGAGTCTAGGGCCGTAAATATAGATTTCAGCTGGACCTGGAGTTCACACGTTTAACATACGAAAGTCATACTTTAATATTTCTCAAAAAAACACCAAAATCATTAAAAGATCTTCCTACTAGAGCTTTTATCGACTTAATTTACTAATTTTGTGAAATATTCTATTATTGATTATTTGAGTAAAACATTATAATTAATTTAATAATATATTTGTGATTTGTGATATAGTAACAAAATAATATAACTCTTTAAATTTTTATATCTATAATATAAAAATGAATCACAAAATGTGTTGGTAAGCGCATAACGCCTAGAACAATTGTACCAATTCTTTTTTTTTAAATATTCGTTGAAGTCTAAGGTTGGTTTTTACGACGAGAAAAATTCGAATAATTTCCGGGAAAACCCTAAAACAGCCCTTATCTTTTTCCCATACAAACGTTTTGTGAATAAAATGTAGAGTCAATTTGAACTTTATTGCTATTCAATAAAGTTCATATTAAATTACAAGCACTCACTCAAACAAATCGAGTTAAAAAAAGGATTTAATATTTGAATTATTAATTTAATATCCCTATGTGAGCAAAATTATTTGAATACATACTAATAGGAAAATATATCAATGAGGCACATAATTTTTATATATTTGTCACTTTTAGGTTCCCACTATCCTTTTAGATTATTTTCCAATCAGGTTTGAAGCTTAAGTTCGCCTCTTAGTTTGAAGCCCTCTAGCAGATATCCCAGTCGGGGTTTTTTAGTGGGTCACAGAAGAGTGGCCAAAGTTCGTGGAAGCGAAGATACTTTGGTCACCCGAGCTGAACCTCACACATCGGCCTATAATCAGGGTGATGGCATAACCATCACTCTCATGAGAATTTTTTGCGCCGACTATAAAATTGGTAGGAACAAAAAACTGACACATTTCAAATCTTTTTGACAGAACGAAGTCTATGGGGTCCGCTAGTATACAATATGCAAAGTTTACATTTTACGATCGTTTGTCTGTATTGTTGTATTTTTGTACCATATTCTGGCAAATATATTATTATTATAAAAATACCCAAAAGCTTTGAAACATTTAAAGATTAAAAGCTAAGAAAGAATTGTCTACCGAGGAATGTGTTTAATCAAAATCCTGGTCCTAATCTCTCCCGAACCCGAACATTCATTTTGGATTTTATTGATATTATTGCAGAGAATTCTAAGTAAGTCATTATATTTTACTAACTACGACTTATGCAATTCGAGTTATAGAGTAATAAAAGGTATTCTTAATACTTCGTAGAGAAATAACATTTTGTTCGAGTTACAAAGTCTAAATAATTCGAGATACTTTGGTCGTTCAGCGGAATGGCATTTTTTCGACTTAACGAAGTTAGAGTTATCGAGATTCTACTGTATTGTAAATATATTTTATTGCTTGATAATAAAAAATTCATGTATCGCCCACTGGACATAGAAAATGTAAGTCTTTGCTTCAACTTTGATCTTATTCCCTTTGGAATTCATTTGGAACTCATAGGTGTCTACCGAGGGATATATCCTGTAAGAATATCCTTCCTACAAATATTTTGAATGAAATTGTCTAAATATTTTTATTGTTAAAATAATAAAATATGTCAAGATAACACTTTAAACGGATTGAAGCTATGTATTATTATTAAAATTATGTAAATAATTATCAGTTTTTAATAATAATACATAGCTTCAATCCGTTTAAAAAGTATTTCTTAATTCGTAAAAGCTATGTTAACAAAAGACAATACTAATAAAATATGTTTCGGTCGATGGACTTCTCAAATCTCATCCAAATATTTTTTCACTTCATGCTAATGAACTTGGAGCGCTTATTAATTCCGAAAATATCGTGCACTTATATATTTCGAACAATTTACACAACATACAATAATCGTAAATAATATTCATAAATACATTTAAGTTTATATAAATAAATATGAATAAATACTCACTTCATTCTCCACACAATTGCTCTGTCGACAAGTCTATTATAAACTAAATTAATCAACGAACATTAATTAACGAAAATATAAAATAGATATAAGGAAAACTGGTTTATTGCATACGGCTTTTTATAGTGATGTCATCAGTTGACAAACTTAACAGTGTTTGAGACGATAACACACATAACAACAGTGTTATACCGACTGAGAGACAGAAGAAAAGTTTCCAGTAAGTACTGGAAAACATCGTGTGGAAACCGGCGTGTCTTAAGCCCCCAACATTGACGTGTCCCTGTAATTTGTAATAATCTCGAAACGTTGTAAAATTGTGTAAAATATTCTCGTTTCCAGCCAAATCTTAGTAAGTGACAACTCTTAGTAAGTCATTTTGTGGGGGCCCCTATAAGGAAACATGAAGCCTGTATAAGTGACAGTCATTTTTCACGCGTGAACCTCTATAAGCGACAGTTAAATGCATTGAACATTTGCTATTTATGACTCATTTTTACATTACGAGGGACTCTTATTTATTTCAAACCAAATGTACGTATTTTATTATTTTGTTTAGTTCTATAGATCTCTATAAGTAAGACAGACAGACAGACAGACAGACCCTTTTGTAACTAGGGTTAGTGAGGAACCTCTATAAAATGAGATACCGGTCCTTCGAGCTATCACTTATCCAGTTTTGACAGATTGACTAATTACATGTTTTTATACAAATACTCTTCTCAGAAAAAAGAGAGCGCAGGAGAGGTTAGAACTTTTACCAAGTATATCTTTAGCTCTACTTATATTAGAGGAGTTCCTTTATTATACTTACCCAGACCAGCACCACGGAGTTAACGCGGGGAATGTGTGGCTGCATCAGAGGGGTTATACATATGTAAAAATGTCAACTACGGAACACATTGTTAATGCCACCTTTTATTGCAATAAAAGTACATTAATACTAGAAATTATTTACTCAAGAAAAAATAAATTACAAGTTATTTTTCTTTATTACAGTCAAACCTGGAGAAGTGACAGCTGAACGGATCTAGTATTGTCTTTTGTTAACATAGCTTTTAATGTATATCGTGACCACGCACGCTGTAAAGCACGCGAAACGTCGGAAAAAAATTTAAATTCAAAATTATGTAAATAATTATAAGTTTTTAATAATAATACATAGCTTCAATCCGTTTAAAAAGTATTTTCTTAATGAATTCACATCATCATGGATTCACATTATGAATTAAATAAGGGAAATATAAGAATGAGCAAAGATAAATGGATCTAAGTGTCGCTTAGGGCCGCCTCCTATATTCAATCCGAATCCAATTTTTACGACTAGAGATTGATTAAGAACTACTTAAAAAAATCGATCCATGAATAGTCAATCTGTTTTAGTAAAGCGTCATTGGGATGACACATCGGTACTTTTGTATTGATATTTATATGAAAATTGCACTTTATTTTTTTTTAGTTTAGTTTATTTTTTGTTCCTGTTTAGATTTGTCTTAAGCTATATGTAATATGTAATTTTGCAGTTCTTGCCTACCTTATCTAATACATATTTTTCCCATAGCGGTTGCGTGGACGAGATCGCTTGACAGCAAAGGGCGCCAGTTGCCCTGCTTTGTTTTAATTATGTTAAATTTTTACATTGAAATGCAACGAAGTGTTAATAAATAAAATAATAATAATAAAATGACAGATCGACGCTTTCTCTAAAAAATCTTTGAATTCGACAGATCGAAATATGACATTTATCGATCTAAATTTGCGATCTTCGGACTTGGTCCGATTTACGATTGTTGCGATGCTGTTTTGTTGTGTAATATATACCTAGTCAAATCGAGAAACAGAGAAACATTATTAATTGATTAAAAATACAAGAGTTTTACACACGGTGGTCGATGTTAGACTGACTCTTAATATTTAATACATCCTTAATGCTAAACACCTTATGTGACAAAATAATAGAAACTAAGCATTTTGTGTAGCAGTTGCGGGTATACGTGGGACAATGTAACTACCTAGTAGTACGTGTAAAAACCATTAGAAATTTATTTATTTTCAAGTGAAAGTGACAGTGGTCTCGAGATTCTAGCTCAGTTATCAGACTGGGATAATAGCGAGCAAGAAAGATTTGTGTCTTTAAAAAGTTTTCAGAGATTAAACTGTAATTTTTTTATAGGTTTTGCAGTATATTTTACGTTAGTTTTTGGACTAAACAATTGCACAGCGTCATTGCAATCTACATTTAAACATCGAATCAGCGTTAAACGATAAATTCCGTTTAACGAGAAAATATTGAAGACTAAAGAAATTATCGTCGAAATAAAGTATTTTCATGTATTTTATTGTTCTCATAAAGTACTGAGAATTAATAACGTACAATACTTTATTATAAAGTACGGGTGGCAACTCTATTCGCAGACAAGATGGCGGCTTTTTATATTATTGTAATACGATTACATAAATATTTTTTAGATTTAATTTTATATCTATCGGAATAAGAATTATTCATTCGTTTAATTATTTGACATAAGAATCATTCAATCATACTACATACGTATAATTTGTATTTACAATTTTCTTAACCTTAAAAATAAATAGGTATCTAAAACAAATTGAAAAAGCCTGGTCCCTGTGGCAGTGTACAGCATTTCCTCGATGTATTGCGATAATTATTCGTTGAGTGAGGAAAGCTACAGCTCTGGGTTCACCAATAGTATCAACTTAAACCTTTAATTAGCACCTGTGCATATGAACCTGACGCCAAAGCGTTTCTACTCCAATTTGTCCGTTTATTTTTTCGCCTGCTCCAAGGACGCGGCAGCTTTTATGCTTGTCCAAGGATAAACAAACAAAAAACATCGTGAGGAAACCGGCTCGCCTTAGACCTAAAAAGTCGTGCATCAGACACAGAAAGCTGTTCACCTACTTGCCTATTAGATGAACAAATGATCATAAACATACAGAAATCTGAATATTAGTTTAAAGTTTACCACAGTTGTACGAAGGCTGTACATTTGGCTCACTCAAGCTTTCTTATAAGCATGGCGATTTCCTAAATCGTCTTAGGTCATTAGCTTTTTCGAGGATTCCTACAAAAAATTATACGTTCATGTCCTATTGTTTTTGTGAGCTCTGTTTACTTCTGCTGACAGGAAAGCTTACATTGCAGTAAATTGCAACAACTGCTTACGTAATAATTTTATTTAGATTAATTATAAAAAAATTGAGTGAAAACTTACTACATTGTATAATTCTTCCTATATTATTTTCTCCCATCCTTCACTCTAACCCGTATAGGTTTTAAGCTTACAGAGTTACAGAAGATACAGTAGTCGATTAACAAATTTTCAAGGTAGAGACTCTGACATTTAGACTGCCGCCCTCGCCTTTACAATTGTCATTGTCCCATATTATTTGTACATTCCGACAACCAATCCATTAACCATCCAGTTCGCAGCCTCCAACCAGTAGTAGAGCAAACACGTATAAGTGGATAAGGGGCAGAAGGAAGAGGGAAATACAGTTTCAGCATTTTCGCTCTTTTCACTTATACAAAGTGTGAGCTGAGGGTGCAGGGGATTTCTGGTTGGGGAAGTAGCTGGAGTAAATGAGTAAGTCCCTCAAGAATGTGGATATAAATGAAAAATGAATGCCCAGCTATTTAAACTCACGACCTAAGAATCGGTATAACACTGTTGTTATGTGTGTTATCGTCTTAAAACACTAAAACACAAGTTTATCGACTGGTGAAATTACTAACGAAACCCGTTTTCCTTACATCTTATTTTATAATGTTCATGGATTATTTTCGTTTATAATAGACTTGTGGACAAAGCAATTGTGTGGAGAATGAAGTGAGTATTTATTACAAACTTAAATGGATCCATAAATGTTATTTACTATTTATTATTGTATAAAGTATTCGTTTCAAACATATAAGTGCACGATATTTTTAGAATTAATAAGCGCTTCAAGTTCATTAGCATGAAGTGAAGGAATTATTTTAATGAGATTTTTACTTACGTCCATTGACCGATATATATTTTTATTTGAAGTATAAATATATACAGACAATTGCATTAACAACATTACTAGGATATATATATATCCGGACTCGGCAAACGTCGTTTTGCCACGTATATTATTTCCAGGAAACATTTTTTTAGTTCAATAGAAATAACCTATCTACTACAATAAAATAGGGGTTGATGACAATTTAGGGTTGTATGTATTTTTGTATGCTGTATCATAAAAAAATAAAAACAAAAAAAAAATATTTGGGGTGGCCACCCCTTATCACTTAGGGGTTTGAAATATAGATATTAGCCGATTCTCAGACTTACTGAATATGCATTTAAAAAATCATAAGCATCGGTCGAGCCGTTTCGGAGGAGTATGGGAACGAACATTGTGACACGAGAATTATATATATATATATATATATCCTAGTAATGTTGTTAATGCAATTGTCTATATATATATATATATATATATATATATGTCGGAGGAAGGAATTCAACGAGTTGCTTGTTGATTGTACAATAACACATTAAATTCTCTTTATCATTTAAACACGTTGCATTAATCTTAATTTAACTTAATACGCGATTTTACGATATTATAAAACCTAAAACATATTTCTGTTAACAAATTAGTGATTTTAGTTAAAATTAGTTACGTTTTTCTAATTTATAAGATTGTAATCGTTATTTAACAAACGACCAATGAGAGCAGAGCATTTTGCTCGAGTGGGGTCGAAGCGCCATCTATATATAGGCCAGGCCGTTGGTTGTTACTGGGCCTTTTTGAAGTGGAGACGGATCGAGTTGGATCCCTGAGTTTTGGTCGCTAGATTGGTGCATTGAGCTCACTGCTCGGTCTTAAAACTGATAATTTATTATTAATAACTACCATAAAATATCTGTGTATCATCAGTGTAAATAAAATATTGTGAAAACTACAATCGTCGTGTTTTGTGCTCGCGCTTTCCCCTCATGACGCCCACCAAATCTGCAACCACTGTTGATGACGTCACTGGGGAAGGTGTTTCTCCGACATATATTTATAGTTAAAATAGATATATATGTAATATATAAAATTCTCGTGTCAAACGTTCCTTGCTTATCTATCTATCAAACACCTAAGCCATAAGGGGTGTCCACCCCGAAAAATTTATCTTTATTTTGTAGACAATTTTTTTTGTTTTTATTTTTTTATGATACAGCATACAAAAATACAAACAACCCTTAATTGTGATCCCTCTACGATCAACCCCTTATTTTATTATAGGTTATTTTTATTAAACTAAAAAACTATTTCCTGGAAATAATATACATGGAAAAACGACGTTTCACGGGTCAGCTAGTATACTTATATATTTTTTTAGAGAACGGGCAGAAGGCTCACCTGATGTTAAGTAATACCGCCGCCCATGGACACTCTCAATGCCAGAGGCCTAGCGAGTTCGTTGCCGACCTTTTAAGATATGATTCAGTGGACTCTTAGCGCTAAGTATGACTTTAGAATGTCAAACATGTGAACTCCGGGGTCATTTGTACCACCTACCAGGGACCAACTGAAATCTTTAATTAGCGTCCATGCCCACGTCCATGAGTGAGTCACTCAAAGTTACTAAAATCATAGTTGAAGAAAAGTCTTTTACATTTTAGAAGTCCAGTGGCCTATTACTAAATGGCCTAAATACATGATTTTTTTATTAAAGCAATAAATTGTATATGAAAAAAATATATGTTTATTATGGAATATAAGGTGCAGGTAGCTCTTATTCCACGTTATTAAATTTGAATCAGTAGACATCCCCATTCATCGGCAAAGAAGACAAAGGGAGACCGAGTGAAAAAGCCGGCGTAAAAAACTCTCGGTAAACTTTTAAAATAGCAAATCATCAAAAAACACTTATTTTAAAACAAATGTTCAGACTTAACGCCTGCGCAAATATTACGCCAAAACACCATCGCGGGAACATTGCCGTCACCCACATCAGGCGCTTGAAGACTTTTCATACAAATCTGTTTACTCATGTCATACGATCATTGTACAATTCACATCCTTTTTTGATTTATATTAATTTATTTAGTATTTGGGCATTTAATTTACACCATCTATTCGCTAAAGATAGAACATGGTGGGGAAACAAAGACGAATCCGCAAAATAATAACAATTAATACGTAAATACGACGAGACACCGGTTAGCGCGCCGACCTAACAATCTTCAACATCACATCAAATCATTCCTGTGGATGGAGCCTTGCAGTGGATATTTCTAAAATCACGGGCTGTATTGGAAAGCAGAAAAATAAAGAAGATTCGAGCAGTGAATCAGTTAAAGTTTCACATCGAGCAGTTACGAGTCGTCCGCTAAGATAAGTGTCCTTCCTTAAAATTCCTAAAAAACCTAATAACTAACAAAATAATTTTCAAAATCGTTCGTCATTTGTGTAAATTAAGTGTTATTAGACAAGTTTTACAGCGTTTTATGCACGTAAATTTGTTATTTAGTTCAAAATTGCATCATCTTTATTTATAAAATGTATAAAAAAGTGAACAAAAGAATTAACTTTTAGCTATTTATCGCAATATTATCTAAATAAATACATAAATCATTCAATTGTTTGTTCACTATTCCGTAAAATACGTCAACGGAAGTATATTAAGCAATAAAAGGTCACACATAATATAAATTTAAATTATTTTACGAAGTAACGTTGGTTACGTATTTTAGGTTTTCTCGTTTCGTATTGTTTATACATACAATATTTAGCGAATTTGCCGAATATTCCAGGCTAATATTTATCATCGCAGTGCACCGTTCGCAAGTACATACTTATCCCGTTGGATTACATTGGTCGGCCGCGGCTCCTGCACCGGCCGGGAGCGAACTGTTGAGCGTGCGCAGCCGGGTTCCCTGAGCGGCTAGTACCACCAGAACGAGAAACGTGAGCCATTTCAATTGAATTACACAGGAATTGCATTGCTATTTAAATAAAGAGAATCAATATTTAGTGAACTGACTACCAAAAAAGAAAAGTTTATACTGTTTTGTAGTTGTTTGTTCGTAAGTGTTATATTTCATGACAGACGAAATGAATAAACAAAGTTTACGTGATTTAATTACTAGTATAGTGTATAATATATGTAGTGTATAATATATGTAGTGTATAATATATGTAGTGTATAATATATGAGCAAGCTGCACTGGATAACTAAATGAGAGGGTGAAATGTAAGAACCTAACAATCCGTAAGGTCAACAGACGGAGCCCTACGGATAAGATCAAAGGTTCAGGGTGGTGGGATTATCTCAAAGCTCACCACGATAATTCGGGGCTTGAAGTAGTCTTCGCCACTTTAAGAGCCAGCGAGAATAAGACGCAGCATATTCAAATTTGAGCCCTTGTGATAAAACTCACTCATACATCATATTATTCTTGTGAGCTGTTGGTGTATCGCGCAGCTACATCTGTTAAAATTTAGAACAACCATGTGAGCCGCGTCATCAGTTGGTCAATGTTCAAATGAAATCTGAACAGTACGTACTGCAGCGACTTCCAGCAGACTATCTTGGCGTTCTAAAATTTACAGAAAATGTTCACCTCAATCCCAATATGCTATTTAAGAAGATCAGTTTTCAAAGTCTTTCTTGGCAGTCTTTCTACAGTAGAGTAGAAAATAATATATCATAATTAGAAAAGGCGCATCTTGTAAAATGTCATCTGTAAATCAATGCCTTCAGAATGCTTTTGTGACCGTACCAACTTAACGACTTAACGTAAGGACTTCAATAATAATGACAAATACGGTGTTTGGTTAAAAAAACGTACGCTTAAAATATAAATTTTTAAAATGAATATACTAATAAACATTCATTTGTCCAGCTCTTATTTACATAAGAAATGCAAAAAATATACAAACAATTTTTTAAGCCAAATTGTGGCCCATCTGTATTGTATGCGATTAATAAATATAAATCGACTTGACATTCCTAAAGTCACAAATAATTTAATAGATCAGCCAGTTTCAAATATGCAACCTTTTTTTTCGTTTTACGTGCCAATACCAATAGTTGAAAAGTTTGTGAATATGCCATGTAACATTCGCAGCTTGGAAGTGAGTTCAGGTTACATAACTCATTAATATGTGCTGGACGATGGAAGAACTTTGACACGTGTACTGGTGATGGAGGCTCCTCACTTGCTCGTCGCACTTCGGTGAGTAAAACTTTCGCAGGGTCCGCAAAAGAAATTAAATGAGAAAAACAATGTTTGGGTGTACAATATTACTGTGGGTTTGAGCGTCAAATTATGTGAACCAAAATACTTTTTTGTGCGCATTAAATACTCGATTGAAAGGAAAAACCGTCGTGAGGAAAGCGGCATCGCTTACACCCAAAAGTCGACGGAGTGTAACGAACTAGAGAAAATGATTAAAACAATGCTAATACTAGCTAGCACTATGCATAAACTAGACAGGTTTATTAGTAAAAATTTTGAAGTTCAAACTGTATATTATTTTACTGTTTAATAAAATCAATGGTCAGCTTCAGAACTGTTTACGGATGTCAAGTATATGACGTAATGATTACTTACATTTTCCTTGTACAAAATACTGATAGCTTTCGTTTTCTTTTGCACGTACCAAGGAGAGTTTTAAGCTGGAGGCAAGCTACATACAACAATCCCAGTACCAAAAACTTGGTTATTTAATGGTCACGTTCGTGCATATACGCCCCAAACTTTTATTGAATATTTATCCACAAATGTCACCGTCATACTCATAATATTTATCAATTTTACAATGTCATTGGCAAATAAAGAATACGTGCTTATTTATTGTTTTATTTCAGTTTCAGTTTGTAACTGACAATTTGCACAGTACGGACATAATTGTGAATACGTGAGTTTTCTCTATGGTTTTGTATCGTCATATCGTCAAATGCCTCCAATCCGGACCACACTTCATTTCAACATTGGCAGTTATTGCATCGCGCCAAATCGCTGGAAACTGTAGTTGTGGATCTGTAATAAAATTGACAGCGTATTACAAAAATACCCCCATTTTTTATTTAAAAAAAATGCACAATTTAACAGAGCGTCCGTTAAGTTTATTTTAAACCTTTACGTCCGGCACATACGCCAGTCCATGAGCAATTAATTGATAAAGAACCGTCCAAAGCACTACTGACAGACTGACATTGATCAACTAATAGAATCTCCGCGATTAAGCTATGGAATACACTACCTTATCCAGCACGATTAGTTTCCTTTCCGTCTTTTAAAAGTCTTCTACATGAACACCACTTAACCATATTCTTTCCTATTCAATCGTAACTTTTGTAATAATTCCTTTTTGACTGACTTTTAGAGTATCTATTATATAGTGCATTTTGAAATGTGGTGACAATATTACAGTAGAATATTCAAAAATAGTACAGACAAGTGTTTTGTAAAGACTTACTATATATTGAACGTTTGTAAAGGATGAAGATATTGAGACAACTATCGAAATTACATAGAACTTCTTACGCTATCCGTCATGGGAGTTAAAAGGTGTCCGGCAAATACATTGTCTAAGGTCATAAGCCAAAAACCAGTAGGTCAGCCTTGGTACCGATGGATCGAGTCGAGGAGGACCTGCTGCAGCTAAAAGCAGGCAATTTGAGGAAGGTAGCAGAGAGCGCTGGAAGTTTCTCATTTCGGAGGTCTTCGAGATTTTGGGTCGTAAAACCAGCAGAGAAGTAGTAGATTCACCCAGCAGTGTTGCTCTTAGGAAGTACTTTACAGAATTAAGCATAGATACAAGTAATTTTACCATGTTCACGTCGAGCCTGCACCTGGTAGTTCGGATGAGCGGTGGGTAGGATATGGCAATCATTAGCACATTCCAGCCGATTCACCAGAGCTTGCAGACCCTTAATCGTAATATAACGCGTTAGGGTAACCCGTTGCACGCTCAACATCTTGGGCGCCAGCTATTCTGGGAATCTGGGGTCTATAAATTTATAAATTAAATTTTTATACTTTTCAATTCATTTCGACAGGTAACCTGACGTACAGCTGTCAAAGTCTGTACTGTAGACGATGTAAATAGTTCTTATAGGTGTGTATTTTATGTGTAAGTTTCTATGAATTAAAAAATTCAATAGGAAGATTTGAGACTTATGGCGGGAACTCCGGGTCGATTTAATTATTTTTTTCATTAAAATATCCTGTGTAAATATGACTAAAACTTATTTTAGTCAGTGTAAATAATTGTACATTTTGTTAATTATTAAAATGAATGAACCGGAGGACCCAGGTGGTACCTCGAAATGATCCAAAATTGTTCGTAAAAGAGGTGCGAAGGTATCTGGACCTGAAGTAGACGGCGGTGAGGTTGACTTTATTCCGTTTTTCAAGCCAGGTCCAGGTACAAATACGGGCTTCAAAGTTTTTGTTGTAAGTCAGGACCAACAGGTTAAACTCGGAAATAAAAGCCCAGTTTACTTAAAACATATTTTTACTTCAGAGGTTCACACACCTTTCATTTTGTTAGCTTTACATAGAGTTAATGCCAACAAAATTTCGGTTGTTTTTTAAAGAATACAACACTGTAAATAATTTCATCACAAATTCAGACTTTTTGACAATGCACAACTTGAATGCGCCTTTCTGCAGCGCAGATAGAAAAAACTGGAATCATCCAATATGTGCCTACCAACATTTCGAACAAGGATTTATATACAAAGCTGTCTTCGATATATGAAATTATTGCAGTGAAAAGATTTACGAAAAAAGTCGGTCAAAGTACTGTGGGTCTCGAGACTCTCAGTATAACTTTCTTGTCAAATGTTCTGCTTGACAACATATTGTATGACCTATTTTCGTTCAGGGTGTTTAAATATGTCCCACCGTTGCAGCAGTGCTTCCGGTGTTTCTAGGTTAACCATCCTGCAAAAAATTGTAATGGTAAACAACGTTGTTCAATATGTGCTGGGGAGCATAATTTCAGAGAATGCGTTAAAAAAGAATACCTGTGTTGTGTCAATTGCAGTGCCCTCGCCTGGCCATGTCCAAATCTTGCCCAATAAAAATTGAAACAATACTTTAAAAAAAGGGTAACATTACTTATGCCTCTGTGGCTAATACAATTCCATCATGTGATTTTCCGTCTTTACCTGCACAGTCGAGCAACATTGTTAAGATCCTACCCTCAATAAGCCAAAATGTACTTAAATTAAAAAAAATTGAAAAAAAAATTCATAATGTAAATAAAACAGTTCCTGAACCCAACTTAAACCAAACTCAACTTAAAGCTCAAATTGCAAATAGTAAGGATATTCTGATGACAATGGTCCAAACTTTAGTAGAATTGGGTAATCAAAGAGATAATGAACCTGTGCCTACACTGTTCGTTATATACTTACTTCTAAAAAATCTGTCACATTATTGGTGTATATTATAATATACAGCAGTTATTTTTTTATTTATTATCACTTCGTTACATTACAATATAAACAAAAAAATGAACATAATTAAATCAAAAAGAGGGCGGCCTGGCGGCCTTATTGCTTTTGAGTGATCTCTTCCAGGCAACCACTGTGAGTAAAGAAAGAAAACAAATGTATTAAATTACATAAGATAGGCAAGAAGTGCAAAAATACATGCTATACACAGTTATTAAGACAAAACTAAACAGGAACAAAAAAAACAAACTAAACTAAAAAGATTAAAATTATAAGAAAACATTAAAAATAGAAAGTAAAAAGACACATAAATCACGATAATTTTAGATAAGTCTGACGTCAGTTAGGGTTACGATGTGGACAGGTAATGTTTGTACAGAAGAAATTTAAAGGAAAGGAGCTAAGCGGATAGGGACGGGAAGTGAATTCCATAGCCTAACTGCAGAGACCTTAAAGGAATCGCCTAGAAATGAGGAGCTATAGTTAAGGGCTCCCAAGAATTTAGAAACATTTTTGAGATAGGAAGGAGTTTTAGGGTTGAACAGGATGGAATATAGGAGATGGAGAACATCACGTCGCTGACGAATCGGTAACCAGCCTAGCCTAGCTTACAAAACGCAGAGATTAGGTCGTCCTTTCTTAGACCGAATATAAATCGAATACAGAAATTTATACAGTTATGTATAGCTCAGTACATTATTTAAAGTATACATAGGAAAAATGCCTTATTGTCTAAATTTTTAGCTGAGCAAAATGTTGATATGTGTTTACTTAATGAAACATGGCCAAAAGATAGTCAGCATTTTAATATTATCAGCATAATTCCCACTATCATAACGTCCAAAACGAGCTTGGTCTTGAATGTTATGTAGAGGCGAACAAAATCATTCCACATGTTCAATATGGCTTCTGGAGAGGTTGAAATTGTGCTGACAGCTTCATTTTTCTCTTGTCAGATCTGAAATATGCCAACAATAATAATAAGTCCAGTGTTTATGTTTTTCCGGATGTTGAAGATGCGTTAGATAATGTTGACCTTGGTATGTTGGTTCAAGTTCTTTCTGACTCTGGTATACCAGGCACACTTTATCATTGGTTATTTAATTTTTTAATAGATAGAATTTTGTATATAAGGCATAATAATATTCTCCATGGTCCAAGAAGGGTCTCCAAAGGTACTATGTAGGGGGCTACATTATCTCCATTACTGTACAATGTATATACAATTCAAATTCTTAATTTTGTAAATATAGATGTAAATATTTTACAATTTTCGGATGATCTTGTAATAAATTCTTCCGACCATAATGTAGATAGAGCTGTAAATAGTATAAATAATGCTTTAGATCAATTGTATAGATATTATAATGACAGGTTGGCTCTACAGATTAACCCCAACAAAAGCAAGGCCATGATTTTTAGTAAAGATTTTCCCTCTAATGTAACAATAATCATTCAATTTCAGTGGTACCTAACCATAAATTTCGGGGTTTTGTCAATGATAACAAACTGTTGCTGTTTTCATTTCCACATCAATCACATTATAACTAACTCTCTTAAGGGCTTAAATATTATAAGATGTTTAAATGGTGTGATTTGGAGCGCAGACCCCAAAGTTTTAAGTATGCTATATAAATTTATAGTCAGAAGCCACTTCAACTACAGTTGTTTAACCTACCCCTACTGTCTCGGAAGACACAGTGGCATTTATTATAATTTTTTTATTATTCTGCTAATAGAGAGATATTTACTAAAGCTGTTATCTGGTAATGATAATGTTTTAAAAAAATAGCACTTTTTCCTGTACAATGTTCCCAGCAGACTTCGGGAGGTTAGCTTTTACGAGGATATTTCCCAGTTCTGCCTCTGCCTGTTCTCATTGTACTGCAAATTAATGAAGATTTTAAAAATTTAATTAAACAATCAAAGTGGACATGCTACTCATACCCATATTCCTGTATTATATTTGAGACCACTATTGTTACTAAACAAAAATTTTGAGATGGCCATTCGGTCGCATAACATCTTCTGCAGTAAACGCATTTTTTATTTATTTGTATTACCTTTAGCACGTGCACAGTGTGTAAACAGTATGAATATGTGTATGTGTACTTTGTACGTACGCACTTTTTTCCATTTTATATTATTTATATTAACGCAAGTAGATTTTTTGAATAATGAAATTATAGGCTATAAATATTTCTAATATAATATATTTCTTTTATTTAACTTCAAAAATCAATCATGAAATAGAAACAGTATCCATATTCTCTATTCTCAGTATCTATATTAAATATATTTATCTGTCCGTAATTATCTGTCCATATGGTTCACTTTCCATCATTTTCCTTCATATAGTTAAGCCACTCAAGTGTTAGGGTATCAGAGTCTGTTGGATACTTATTAGACAAAGCATCTTCTCCTATGTCGTATTTATTTTCCATATGTCCATCCTCGTTAAGGTTGATTCGTATCTTCTTTAGTTCAGTTAAAACGTTTTCTAACATTTCCATGTTTGTTTTAACCAAATAGTCGACAGTTTGTAACAATCCAACTTCGTTTTTCTTGGCATTGTCGTATTTCTTTTGTTTTTCGGTGATGGACGCCAATAACCGGGAGTTGTCTTCTTCCCAAACACGAAGTGTCTTTTGATGATCTTGAATTTTTGATATTAAGGATTCACTAGAGTTATCGGCGTAGCAATACGCGGCAAGCAAGCAGAGTAGTAGAAATCTAGAAAAAACTTATAAGACTGTTTAATGAAGATTAGTTTTGTATAATTTTTTTTAATATTTTCTACCGGTAAGTAGAAAACTATAATTATTTTTAATTTAGCACTGAATTTTATCTATCCCCATGCATTTTATGACGCAGCTAACCAGGTTAATTAGCCGTTCAATTAACAGCCTAGCCGTTTAACTCGCGGCCTGAAAGATAGTCAGCCAGTTGATCGAACAGCCAAACGACTTTGATCGATGATGTTTCATTTCTTGCCTAGCCTGTTGACTGTTAATTTAAATTTAGTTCCAGTTTCCGCCACTCTCAAACTCGAAACGAAACTCTTCAAATCGTCAATATAGCGTCGGCAAACCGCAACTTTGATGGTGTTTTCCAAAGTTTTATAATGACTGTATGTCTATATTTATAATGACTGTACCGTGCGAATGTCCTAAGCCTTAGCCAACCAGTTTATTAAATTTTGCAACAAACGCTACGGCTGAATATCTTTCAGGCCGTTATTTAATTAGCGCGTTTAGTTAAAAGGCTAGGCTGTTAATTAAATGGCTAATTAAGCTAGTTGGCTGCGACACATGTATAGTGAAAGCAAACATCGTGAGGGAACTAGAATGCTTTACACCAAAAGCTCGCTGTGAAATATGTTTTACAGAATTTAATGAGATTAAAAGAATAAAAATGAAAAACATATTACGTTTTGAAACCAACAATGAAGTTTATAATTGTCAAAACTGAATTGAAAGCGAACTTTGTATTGATATTGGATTTCTACTACAATCAGACGACGCCGATGTGTCCAGCTAATTCTATGCACAGATGGCGCAGAGTTACACAGTCATCAATGTCAGTTCAGTAGCTTTAGAGATTTGACAGATATTTTAAATCGATTAGTTAAATTACTTTTAATTTAGTTTCCTCACGATGATTTCCTTCACCTAACGAGAGCACAAATCAACTTCACAGGTATTCGAACTGTCAGTTTGGAACTAAAAGTGAAACTCTACAGTTTAAAACAAATAAACACTTACTTCATTTTAATTAAATCAAGCACAGGTCCACTTCAGTCGAGATACAAGCGCTAACTACTTTATATCTAAATGTTGTCTTATTTAAATATATAATAAACACTAGCCTCGGCTCCTTGGTTTAAATATGAATTACTATAATATGTAATTAATACGAGCTATATTGTGTTGGGTTACGTATCACTTTGACGTGTCGAACGCGTGATTGGTAAGTCAGTTGACGTTTGTGTCCCGAGCTGTGTACGATGCGTAAACTTTCCCCCACTCCCTTGTTTAATGCTCAAGAAGATTGCCGGTATCTGTACCTATTTACTTGTAACGTAGAAATGAAGGTTTGATCATTGAATCAATTTTTGTTTCATTTGTATTTTAAAGAAGTTGTCCAAGTGGATGTATTATTATGATGTTTTATCGCAATCATTACTGTATATAGAATAACAATAATTATTAATTAAATTTTAAAGGCTGTTTCTGAAAACTCTTTGCGGCACACTTGGAAACAGAAGACGGTATTTTCGGAGTGATACGACAATGTGTCTTAAAGCGCTTTTTTGACATCATCAATAAGAAGAACGAAACAGAAAATTGGCTAATAATTTCAGAATCAATCTGCAATAATGCATAATAAATATTATTCAAAATAAACGTACACTGACATTGGAACCAATTTTTTTTAATTTTTTTTATAATAACTATGAAGGTTAAGAAAATTTGAGAATACTGTATATTTGATTATGATAAAGATTATATTCGAACCAACAAATTGTATCGATTAAAATCTGAAATGATTTTTAAATATTTTCTAAATATACTATTTACAATATTCTTAATCTAAATTAATATAACAGAAAACAATAACTAACTTTAAAATATAATAACTAAAACATATTATTAAAAGGAGTTAGGCAACGTTTCGAAGATACTCTAGCTACCTCCGAAGGTGGAACGCTGCCAGCTCTTGTCATATTGTCTGAGCGGCATTTGCGCTTACGTCTTCAATAAAAAATGTCAACAGACATACACTTAGAACATATTTTTTTTTATATATAAGATACCCCAATTCTGAGGTTATCCGCTACAACCGTTATCTCTTACCAAAAAGATAACGTTTTATAAACAATTATTTATATGTGTTGGAGATTCAGCAATGGCGGACACTAAAGACGCAATAGAAATATAGAAACAATGCTACGATAGCAAAGGAAGGATATGTATCCTTTATTTCGCAAAGCCATCCTTATGAGTGGAAGGGAGATAAAATAGTGTTTGTTGGTACAGTACAGTAGTTACTGTGGCTATTGATCATTTTCGATATTCGAGTTTACCGCCGCCTATACCCAACAACTGCCCTGGCTAACAATCCATTGGGTGTGCTTAAATCAACAGCTTATAGTACAAAGCTCTCCTAGACAAATAGAACATAGTCTTTGGTTAACATAGCTTTTACACATTGACAGAAAACATTTTTTTTAATTCTAAGTTTATAATAATACAAATAGCTTTAATCCGGTTAAAAAATTGTTTTATTTCAAACAGAACATTTCGAAAAGGGCCAAAGGTCTTTAATATCTTTACTACTAAACTTACATCGCATCTACGTACGTATCAAATATTCTACATTTGGAGTATTTTATGCCACCACTGGGGGCTATCTATAGTAAAGTTATTTTAAGAAATAATCGCATACATTAGAATTAACGTTCCGAATGATAAGATTTTGTATGTCTTCATAAAGTAGTAGAATATCGACATATTTACATATTTTTAAATTTAAATTTTTCCGACGTTTCGCGTGCTTTACAGCGTGCGTGGTCACGGTGACTGAGGGCAAAAGGTGTTGAATGTCAAAAATATCACAGCTGTAGAGAAAGTTGTGTTATCTATCCGGTATATCCCTATAAAGTCCTGGCTAATTTAGCCAGCCTAGCTCCTTCCATAAGCACAGAAGTATCCTGGGCACTTCACAGGCTTCACAGAGCGACCTCACTACTCCGAGGATTTCTGTACGTTGTTTAGCCAAAGCCTCGCATTCCAGGACTACGTGGGTGACTGATTCCTCTGTGCTGAAACAGTCAAGCACAAGGGGCTGTCTGTCGCGCCTAGGACAAAAAGATGTTTAGGAGACAATATCTCTCAATTGTTCCTATCATTGTTTTGAGATTGGTTCTATTTAATCTTAGAAGTCGCGTTGTTAGTTGCGGGTTTACTGCTGGCAGAGCCATTTTGGACTGTATGCATTCCGCACTTCGCGATCATCGCTGATGTTGTAGTTCAGCGGATTGCTGGCAAATCCAGGTTCGATCCAGAGAGAAGGGCAATAGAACGAGCGGATACGGTCCAGCAGTTACGTATATATTTGAGTAAATAAGTAGAAGTGTAAACCAGATGTCTGCAATCATCGCAGACTTGAAGCCAATATGAGCTCTTTAGTTTTTACTACACTCATAAATTGTGATTGAAAGCTCCTCTGGCGTAGTAATGACAAAAGGAATAGAGTGAAGAGTTGTACTCAGGAGCTCGCCATTCCCCAGGATCGGACGGCTTCATTTCGTGGGAGTTTTAAATATAGCACGACAAAATGTTGGAATAATATCCCTCCTCCGTGGAAAAATCTTCAACTAGAATCAAATTTTTGTCGCATTTAGAAAAAAACATCTACTTACAAACAAAAATCTCACGAAATATAGTTTTTATAGCCCAAAAATATTTATTAATCTATTTCTTAACAGTTATTCTTAGTTTTAATTTTATTTACACAAGACTTAATTACTTAAACTTTTTCTACTATTATTATTATTATATATATTTTTGACTAAGTAATCTTACATTGTTATTCTATATTGCAACTGAGGCGCAAACTAGCTGCTTTGGATGCTGGCAGAATGACCAGTGCTTTTTTATTTTTTTATCTTTGATTATGGTTATTTTGTTTCTGTGTGTGTTTTGTTAGTAATAAATGTTACGTCTATGTCTATGCCTATGATATAACATTCTCGTTTCTGATGGTGTCCAATAACATAAGTGCCATTTAGATTTGAGATAACTTCACCACAACCGGACTTTCCGGTGTTTTTTGTATGGAGGTTCCGGTATTTAAGATACACCGGAACCTCCATACAAAAAACCGAACTTAATTTAAGTAAAATACTTTAGTATTTAATTATTAAAGACACGCACAAGCAATGCCAAAATAAACGTTGTTTTTTGCCATTTCTCTAACGCTATATAGCTAAACCTAAAGCAGCTAATGTAGATATTTATAATTTAATTTTGAATTAAGGAAATTTTAAAAAAAATTTTAACGAGTCTAAACTATTGTTGGAACTCCGTTTTCTGTTACATATATTTTGTTAATCAAAATCTGTTTTGGCTTTATAGGTGGTAACAATGAAAATATTTAGAAAATGAAAAACGGCTTAATATAGAAAGTTGCCAATACTTTTATTGTTTTTCGAAGTAATCTCCGTTCGTCTCTACACATCGTCGCATTTGATGGAACCACTGAGATAAGCAGTGGGCTCATTCATCCTGGGCCCATTCATGAGACAATCATCATACAAATGAAATAAAAAATTAAGATCGTAACGATTTTTTTTAACAATTAATGTTAAACATAATCAAAACTAACAATTATAGTGAGTTATTAATAATCTGAAATGTTTTTTTTTCAAAGAAATAGCCTATAAAACGGCTGAACGTATGGCGCTTGCATTTTTAAATAAAATATATTCAAAATTCACACATAGAATCAAATTGTATATATATTACAAATACAAATTCTGGTTCTTTTACGAAAAAGATAACGTTTTTATAAACAATACTTTAAACGACGCTTATCTCGTGTTTGAGATTCCGAAATGACGAAGACTAAACATCTACGTTATAAATATTGAATTCACGCTACGAGAACAAAAGAAAGGAATTCGTTTCCGTATATTTCTAAGGACATCTTTACGCTAAGTAATTTAAAAATGTTCAGGTTTTATTTGACTAGTATCGATCTCTCTATAGGTACTTAGTATTGATAATTTTGGTTTTTTTTTGAGACTGGAAGCAACACCAGCAGGTGCGTTTCCCTGGTACGCAACTAAGTGTTCTGAAATACTTGGAATGGCAGATGAGCAGTGAGTATGTATCGGTTTGGGAAATTGAACAGTGGTTTCAATACTTAACGAGTTGTAGTTTTTCAATAAAAATAATCATAGTCGAAAGATGTTGTTTGCGGACTCATTTTCCGTTACTCACTTAGACTCTCAATAGGTCAGTTATGCGCAAACATTCGAAAGATATGATAAGATGAATATTTAATGACTCTGGGTACACCTCAATGTTTTGGTGGTATGGTACAAATCGTGAGATATCTGAAACTTACTATTGATACTGGCCGCAATTGCTTGGTACACGTCAATTTTATTATAAATTATAATTCATGGATATACGATTATCATAAAGACCATGTCCTCGTCTTCAAATAATGTTTAAAAATTCCCCATCATTCCCGTGTACGGAAGAAATATTATTTAAGGTCAAAACGGTAAGTTTTTTCATAAAAGTACAAAGATTGACTAAGAAAACACTAACCGGATTGAAGCTGTGTATGATTATTATAAACTTATAATTTACATAATTTTCAATTTTCGGTTAAAAAGTGTTTTCTTAGTGTAAAAGCTATGTTAACAGAAGACAATACTATGTATTGACTTCCTGTAGCTTAGTAGATATAGAGTACCTCTTCAATAAATAAACGAATCATCACTTTGTACACTTTCTTCTCTTAATACGATGAAGGAAATGGATTTAGACATACCCGTTACTGAAACTGTAATAATCCAGTACCGATACAACTCTTTATATGTCTTGTTGCCATAGATCTTTATTACTATATTCCATTACGTCACATAATTGGGCTTAATACATGCAAGTGTCCTAGCAATGGTTTTCACCAGGCCATTAATTGCGCAGAAAGAACAATGATGTGATTCAAACCCACAATTCAGGGTCGTTTAAGCTACTAGGCCAATAGTACTCTTAATACAGTTTGCTAAAAGTTTTTATCGACTGATAAAGATATTTCATTAATGTATAATTTTGTTTACTGAATTAGTTTATAAAAGACTTCTGGACAGTGCAGTAGTGTGTAAAATGAAGTGAGTAAATTGTATCTTTGAACTTTTATTACTTTTTACGATTTTTGTTTGTGGTCCAAACTGTTCCTCTGAAATAAGTTTTGGGAGATTATAACAGGTGCAGGAATTATTGTAATTACTCCCATAATACATAGATTTATTAAAGAAAAACTGTATTTGAAATAAGTATAGATTTAACTTTATTTGGATTCGTCGCGCGATAAATTAACTAAAAATATAATGAATATTCGCGAATTCGGAGTGCAATAAACTATATAGTGTGTTTATAGTATCAGTGCAAGTGCTTGTGAAAGTTACGTCAGAATAATTTTCGTAAAAAATCAACAACGCAACGCAACCAAACATTTCAAAAGTGAACTGAATTTTTTAAACTTAATAGGATTAAAACTATAGAATAGTGCAATCCTGAAGCGAATCTTTTAAATACATACTTTAAGTATCGGAACAGCAATAAAGTGTTAAATTGTCTGTCTAAAATAGCAAAAAACCGTTAGCGTTCCAAAGTAAAAGTGCCGTCAACTATCGATTTATTATTCTAATAAAGAAGACAATGACTCATACCGGATCTATCTACAACACGGAGAATATGAACTGATTATTTGTAAGATTTAATATGTGCAACGTTGCGCTGTTGAACTGTCCGCTGCATTCAATGCTTTAGAATCAATTAACCGTGCGATCGTTTCCCAGGGTGGTCACAGTTCTTTCATTCGATATATGTTGTTTAATTTTTTCTTTTCTCTGTTCGGTTCTGTTACACACATTATAATTACCGCAGTCCGAGGGCTCCGCAAAATATTCTTACAGAAGGGACAAAGCAGATTTGAAGGACAAGCTTCACAATATCATTACACCCTCACCAAAACCAAGTGTGAGTGCGTCTCATTAAAAACTAAACAACTCTCTGGATTTTTCACTGAAGGCTGGAAAAAATAAACATTGGCAAGACAACGAGTGTTGCCGGCAACAAATACTTAATTGCGCTGTATTACACGATAAAATTATGAACAATTCCAATTACTGTTTGACAAAATGAAGTTGGAATTGCATAACCAAACAATTCAACTAACGACACAATAAAAACTAAAATAATAACAAATTGTGCGGTTGCTACAAACACTACAGTATATGTAAAAAAAACTAAATATGGCTAAACAATATGGTTAAACAATTATCATTCGAAGATAAAAATAAAGACCTTGAGGTATAGAGGCGAATTTCTCCTTCACCTCAAGCAAATTGTCTTGGACACTTGTATCTTACCTACTGTCACATACAGTTGCCAAACGTGGAGTAGCATGCCAGAAAACAATGGAAAAAAGCATACTAAAAATAAGAAAACTACATACGACGTAAAACATAAGTGATAAATGCCTTACAATATGGCCTAAAACAGAACTGGCAATTGGCGGGGCATATAGCAAGATACAGATAAAAGGTGGACTTTAAAGACAACTGTATAGAAAGGACCAAGGGGAAGAAGGAGATGAGGGCGTAGCAAAAAAAGGTGGATAGAAGAAATAGAAGCGGTAACAGGAAGCGAATAGAGAAAGAAAGCCATGAACAGAGTCAGTTGAAAAAAGCTGGAGGAAGCCTTAACTCGCGAAGGGGTTCGGATCGACGGTACTGAATTTAGCTAAGATATAGGATATATATAGGTATAGGATAGGTTAACCAGATAAATAAAATAATATATATAATATAAAAAATCTAAGCTGTATATTATCATTTTGTCACTTTTGAAATTAAATGGGCTTTATTATTATTACCTTTATTTTGACATCTTCCGTTCGGATGATGTTGAACTCGCTTTTGCATTGATTCATAAATTGACTTACTTGGTATAACTGTTTTTTTTTTAATTCCACGTAACAAATTGTTTTAAAAGAATTTTTATATATTTCATGGAGCTGGTACTGGCTGCTAATGTTGCTTGTTTACGATACAATATTTCAAAGCTAAATATATTTTTTTTATTTTTACGCCACAAATGGCAAGTTAAATGGCAGTTTAGTACTGTGGTAGGTTTTTAGATTAATACATAACTTGTGTAAGAATTGGGAACCATACCTGTGTCAGGGTTTCCAGCTATTCCATAACAAACTTAATAGTAAATTCCGTAACGTTTTTTCAATTATTTTTTAAAACAATTCACAACACGACTGAGTGCATGAGTGTAATGTGTAGTTCTACACATTAGGTCACAGTACCATATCCAACTCCGCGTAAGGCGAGTTGATAAAAAAAATCATTGCCGCTACAACCTTTTAGGTCTTGGCCTCAGATTTCTATATCTGTTTCATGATTATTTGTTAATCTAATTGCTTTCTGTGCCTAACACACGCCGTCGACTTTTTGGGTCTAAGGCAAGCCGGTTTCCTCACGATGGTTCATTCATTGTTCCAGCGAATGTTTAATGCGCATTAAGAAATAAAATCCATTGGTGCACAGCCGGGGATCGAACCTACGACCTCAGGGATGAGAGTCGCACGCAGGAGTTGTGTTCATAAAGTCTTTTAAGATTGAGGATGTTGAGTGGTATGATATTAAGTTAGTACATTTAATAAACAGTTTAGCCTGGTGCCAAGTCGATAGTACCTTCCTAATCACCTTGATACCTTAATATGAGAAAATTTAAATTAGTTTTTGAGAATAAATAAAATGAGGCGTAGCAAATAGAAACAACTGTACAAACATTACCCGTCATATGGACAACGTATCCCTAACTTTCTTACTAACTACTAACTGACGTGAGACTTATCTTAAATTATCGTGATTCATGTGTCTTTTTACTCTTTACTTTTTATTTTTGATGTATCCTCTTTTTAGTTTAGTTTGTTTTTTTTTTGTTCCTGTTTAGTTTTGTCTTAAAAACTGTATATAACATGTATTTTTGCACTTCTTACCTATTTTATGTAATTAAATACATTTGTTTTTTCACTCACAGTGGTTGTCTGGAAGAGATCGCTCGAATGCGATAAGGCCGCCAGTTTTTCTCCCTTTGATTTAATTATGTTAAATTTTTTTTAAATATTGTAATGTAATGAAGTGTTAATAAATAAATAAATAGGAATTATATTAGTGGATCGTGAATTTGTGGGGGTCTGGGCTACTATGGGGTCCCCCGTAATAGACACACACGCCAGAAAATATACCAATCGAAAACAAACGACGGGGAATTCCCCGTTCCGTTATAAAGGGTTGGTAGGTAGGGCACATGGGTTGATTGATCTCAGGGATTCAAACATACGGTTTAAGGTACCTTACTTTTAGTTAAGGTTAAATGTTTGGAAATTTTAAAATTTCAGTTTTTTTTTAATTCAGAATATCGCCTATTGCTTTCAGTGGGGACTGGGGCCCTTTGTATCCACGCGAACATGAGCACTTAAGTAGATCCGCCCCTGGCTACGTCGGTTCTGTTTTCGGACTCTAATAGTTTAATATTCTTTTATTAATTTATAATTGTCACTTCGCTGGGTCAACTGGCTTAGGCTTAAAGCTTTCGAATTATAAATATGTGTGTCATTAACGAAATACATAAAGTTATTTGACACGAAAGCGATGTGTAATTTCAATCCCGAAATGTCTGACCGCACACAACTTTCGAACGACTACGCCTTCTAAATTATTTCAAAATATTGGACACAATCGTTCAATTATTAAAGCAGGCTATAGGACCTATAGGATTCGTAAATACATTAACCTTTTGCCCGTGACATTTGGGCATAAATTTAATATTGACAGTGACTTAATAGACAGAGAAAGAAATCAAATACTGTGAACAGAGTACGCTGAGTCAGACCCAGTGCACTCCTTCATCCTCCAGACTTCTTCCATATAATATCAAATGAACTAATGTAATAAATTTGCATTTTTATGTTTTGCAGGTCTATTTTGACGGTGTGTTTGCTGGTGTGGGGATGTCAAGGATTGAGTAACGATTTCGAGAGCACAAATCAATGGCTTGAAACCTTTTTAACTACAACAGGTTAGTACTTAAAAATAAGATATCTTTGTATTTTTTTATATATATTTTTTTTGTTATTGTATCAAAGCGCTTAGGGAGAGACTTGTCGCATTTGATAGTTTGCGAGTTACGGATGGAAAAACAAATGATTCGATAGATATAAATTACGTTATAAAATTTCCATATGTCGATGGCTGGAAAGCTTGCAAGATTCACAAGGAATTTCCTTTTGCGAGCTATTGAGATGTGAATGAATCTGCGCTAGTTCCTCTCCTCGGTGTTCTCAAGGAGATATGACCTCCAAATATTTAAAAAACAGCATGGTCATGACTAACGGTTGTGCGCATTTGCCGCTTTACATTATAAAAAGCATATAAACCCTAGTTCATTATGATCGTTGTTGAATTAATTTCAAATATTAACGTTTCAGATGAAAGTCCCACGGATTGTTACACTGAGAAGCAGGAAGTGGGGCAATGGGTGAAATTGTCGGAATGCATGGACAGCAACAACATCGACTTGGAAAAGACAGGCTTTTACAGGTAATTATTCTAAGGCCCCGTTTAACATGGCCTTTAGATACAGTATTTTAAATAAGTGATTAAGAAAAATTTACCCGTCTTCAAACGCCTATAACATATGTCGGAGCAATGGCGCTGGTGTCAGTTACCATTGTCAATATAAGTCACAGAGCTCGTAAATTAACAATGTCAAAGGCTGATCAGTTTATATCCCAAAAAGGGACGAAAAGAACTGGACACTGTCAGCCTCTCTAGTCATAAATCAAATAATCTGATTTACAAAATATTTGGAAGGGCATGACAAGGCATGGTCCTTATGACATTTTGAAGCAAGTAATAATTAAAAATCAGTCTTTCTCGGCAGTATATGGTTCTTCCCGTAGCTCAACTTTAAATTTGTATAATGATTCAAGAAAAACATTGGAACCTCTTTGACACCTTCAATTTAATTTCCAGAGAGTCAAGCGGCCACAACTTGAAGATATGCTGTCCAAGAAGTCGATTGATTACGACCGGGACCGAGATTCTACCTCCAATGCCGAAACAGAAGGCAGGTTGTGGGTGGAGCAACCCTGGCGGCTTCCCATTCCCAGACTCTTCAAAGACGCGCGCCAAGTTCGGAGAGTTTCCTTGGATGGTTGCTTTGATGAAGTAATTTACACATTACCAAGTTTGAGGATTGGTCTGGTCTCGTCACGATGTTTGAATTATCTACACGCTGCTACATCAAGCTGCTGCAACAACATTTTACTGATTTTGATGTCACCTATGGCTTACGTAATCAATTCTTCTAATATTTTGAACGTGAAAGTTTGTAGCTCTTTGACGTAAAAATTACTGAATGGATTTTAATAACACTTTACAATAATATAGCTTATACATCAGAATAACACATAGGTTTTTGTATCGAAGTCATACGGGTCCGCCAAGCGCCCGCGAATATAAATGTAAATACATTGTTAGCAGGTAGGAATATTAAAAGCAAAGGTTAGGTTAGGTTAGGTTAGGTTAGCAATAATAACAAATGTTTAACACAGGAAGATTGCCAAAACGACTCGGCAAAAGGTGCCCAAGGAGTTGCGGTTGTGCAAGTTCTTAAATATAGATTGTTTATCTGTCTATGATCCGGACAGCTCTGGTTGTACTGTTGAAGCACCATTGAAAAATACTGATTTGAGTCCTAAAGAAGGTACTTTTTATCTAATAACTACTAGTAGCATACATACACATTGGATTTGATTTTGATGATATATTCCGGATTAGTTGGAATAAAATTATCAATGTTCACTGAAACCGAGGCAAGACTGTTCTTCACCGTAACATTAGAAAAAAAACGTTATTCTTTTCATTTATTATACATTTTATCGCCTATTAAAGACCTAGAAAACAAATGGCAAGTCATTCAGCGCACATGAACATACCGTATATATATACGTATTCTCCTTGAGATATCATGTACGATTACAATCTAGCTTAACCTAAGACTAATAAGTAATTTAAGCCTCCCCTATTTATTAAGGATATTTAACATGAGAAAGTGTCCAATAACACTACTTACAGTGTCTAATAAAGGGAAGACACTCTGTTCGTGTATTTTTTTTTTGTTACTTACCCCTATTATGCTCTAAAGACTAACGTGCACAGTAATACAAACGGTGGTGTCAAGCCTCTTCATTCACGTGGTGGTGGAGCCTTTGATTGTGTACTCCCGATATTTTTTTACTATTCTGGCGATTTCCTCTACATGTCTCGATGGAGGTCGTTATCGCGGATGTATTGACTATTCCCCGAGTACTTTGTTCTGAAATCATTTGATTATTTGCGACTGCTACTGGTGCAGCCCCTCAGTTGGCAACCATAGATGCATCAGGACTTGTATATAATTTTACGGTGACATGTACAGTTCCCAGCCATTCATGTTTAACGGCAACAGGTGAAGTTTGTGAATGCGTATCATATTACGACGATTTATATGACTACGACTTATTTTCTAAGTTAACTTTTAATATTATATTAGTGTATATGTCTTTCATAAGGTATTGTAATTTCCAGAAGCACATCCGGATGTTTACACTACTCTAGTACCCTGTAAACCCTATTTCATTATCATCTTTGTTGAATTAATTCCAAATATTAACGTTACAGATGAAAGTCCCACGGATTGTTACACTGAGAAGAAGGAAGTGGGGCAATGGGTGAAATTGTCGGAATGCATGGACAGCAACAACATCGACTTGGAAAAGACAGGCGTTTACAGGTAATTATTCTAAGGCCCCGTTTAACATGGCCTTGAGATACAGTATTTTAAATAAGTGATTAAGAAAAATTTACCCGCCTTCAAACGCCTATAACATATGTCGGAGCAATGGCGCTGGTGTCAGTTACCATTGTCAATATAAGTCACAGAGCTCGTAAATTAACAATGTCAAAGGCTGATCAGTTTATATCCCAAAAAGGGACGAAAAGAACTGGACACTGTCAGCCTCTCTAGTCATAAATCAAATAATCTGATTTACAAAATATTTGGAAGGGCATGACAAGGCATGGTCCTTATGACATTTTGAAGCAATTAATAATTAAAAATCAGTCTTTCTCGGCAGTAGATGGTTCTTCCCGTAGCTCAACTTTAAATTTGTATAATGATTCAAGAAAAACATTGGAACCTCTTTGACACCTTCAATTTAATTTCCAGAGAGTCAAGCGGCCACAACTTGAAGATATGCTGTCCAAGAAGTCGATTGATTACGACCGGGACCGAGATTCTACCTCCAATGCCGAAACAGAAGGCAGGTTGTGGGTGGAGCAACCCTGGCTGCTTCCCATTCCCAGACTCTTCAAAGACGCGCGCCAAGTTCGGAGAGTTTCCTTGGATGGTTGCTTTGATGAAGTAATTTACACATTACCAAGTTTGAGGATTGGTCTGGTCTCGTCACGATGTTTGAATTATCTACACGCTGCTACATCAAGCTGCTGCAACAACATTTTACTGATTTTGATGTCACCTATGGCTTACGTAATCAATTCTTCTAATATTTTGAACGTGAAAGTTTGTAGCTCTTTGACGTAAAAATTACTGAATGGATTTTAATAACACTTTACAATAATATAGCTTATACATCAGAATAACACATAGGTTTTTGTATCGAAGTCATACGGGTCCGCCAAGCGCCCGCGAATATAAATGTAAATACATTGTTAGCAGGTAGGAATATTAAAAGCAAAGGTTAGGTTAGGTTAGGTTAGGTTAGCAATAATAACAAATGTTTAACACAGGAAGATTGCCAAAACGACTCGGCAAAAGGTGCCCAAGGAGTTGCGGTTGTGCAAGTTCTTAAATATAGATTGTTTATCTGTCTATGATCCGGACAGCTCTGGTTGTACTGTTGAAGCACCATTGAAAAATACTGATTTGAGTCTTAAAAAAGGTACTTTTTATCTAATAACTACTAGTAGCATACATACACATTGGATTTGATTTTGATGATATATTCCGGATTAGTTGGAATAAAATTATCAATGTTCACTGAAACCGAGGCAAGACTGTTCTTCACGGTAACATTAGAAAAAAAACGTTATTCTTTTCATTTATTATACATTTTATCGCCTATTAAAGACCTAGAAAACAAATGGCAAGTCATTCAGCGCACATGAACATACCGTATATATATACGTATTCTCCTTGAGATATCATGTACGATTACAATCTAGCTTAACCTAAGACTAATAAGTAATTTAAGCCTCCCCTATTTATTAAGGATATTTAACATGAGAAAGTGTCCAATAACACTACTTACAGTGTCTAATAAAGGGAAGACACTCTGTTCGTGTATTTTTTTTGTTACTTACCCCTATTATGCTCTAAAGACTAACGTGCACAGTACTGTAAACGGTGGTGTCAAGCCTCTACATTCACGTGGTGGTGGAGCCTTTGATTGTGTACTCCCGATATTTTTTTACTATTCTGGCGACGTCCTCTACATGTCTCGATGGAGGTCGTTATCGCGGATGTATTGACTATTCCCCGAGTACTTTGTTCTGAAATCATTTGATTATTTGCGACTGCTACTGGTGCAGCCCCTCAGTTGGCAACCATAGATGCATCAGGACTTGTATATAATTTTACGGTGACATGTACAGTTCCCAGCCATTCATGTTTAACGGCAACAGGTGAAGTTTGTGAATGCGTATCATATTACGACGATTTATATGACTACGACTTATTTTCTAAGTTAACTTTTAATATTATATTAGTGTATATGTCTTTCATAAGGTATTGTAATTTCCAGAAGCAGAACCGGATGTTTACACTACTCTAGTACCCTGTAAACCCTATTTCATTATCATCTTTGTTGAATTAATTCCAAATATTAACGTTACAGATGAAAGTCCCACGGATTGTTACACTGAGAAGAAGGAAGTGGGGCAATGGGTGAAATTGTCGGAATGCATGGACAGCAACAACATCGACTTGGAAAAGACAGGCGTTTACAGGTAATTATTCTAAGGCCCCGTTTAACATGGCCTTTAGATACAGTATTTTAAATAAGTGATTTAGAAAAATTTATCCGACTTCAAACGCCTATAACATATGTCGGAGCAATGGCGCTGGTGTCAGTTACCATTGTCAATATAAGTCACAGAGCTCGTAAATTAACAATGTCAAAGGCTGATCAGTTTATATCCCAAAAAGGGACGAAAAGAACTGGACACTGTCAGCCTCTCTAGTCATAAATCAAATAATCTGATTTACAAAATATTTGGAAGGGCATGACAAGGCATGGTCCTTATGACATTTTGAAGCAAGTAATAATTAAAAATCAGTCTTTCTCGGCAGTATATGGTTCTTCCCGTAGCTCAACTTTAAATTTGTATAATGATTCAAGAAAAACATTGGAACCTCTTTGACAGCTTCAATTTAATTTCCAGAGAGTCAAGCAGCCACAACTTGAAGATATGCTGTCCAAGAAGTCGATTGATTACGACCGGGACCGAGATTCTACCTCCAATGCCGAAACAGAAGGCAGGTTGTGGGTGGAGCAACCCTGGCGGCTTCCCATTTCCAGACTCTTCAAAGACGCTCGCCAAGTTCGGAGAGTTTCCTTGGATGGTTGCTTTGATGAGGTAATTTTTACCAAGTTTGAGGATTGGTCTGGTCTCCTCACGATGTTTGAATTATCTACACGCTACTACATCAAGCTGCTAACAACATTTTACTGATTTCGATGTCACCTATGGCTTACGTAATCAATTCTTCTAATATTTTAAACGTGAAAGTTTGTAGCTCTTTGACGTAAAAATTACTGAATGGATTTAAATTAAACTTTACAATAAAATAGCTTATATATCAGAATAACACATAGGCTACAATTTATTAAGATATTGTGTGTGTGTGAATTGTCCAAAATATCAAGTAAGGAGGAAAAAATCTACCATCAGCGAGTTATTCTGGAGTGCGTTGCCAAAACCGCTAGAGTAACACATATGTAGTGTATGATGGATAAGTTATTCGTAAATAGTGAATATCTTTGGTAGTTTGTTTCCATGCCACGCTAATATAAGCTACTCGAAATACTAATCCGGCTTAGACGAAGTCGCGGGCACGAGCTCGTAGGGCCTATCTTAAACCGGTGTGAAATACCGCATAAGCTTCAGACAAAGGTCTTTTCGCCAATCTCTTAATATGTGGGATCCACTAAACTTGAAATTGTTGGGTTTTAATTATTGAAACAGTAGATTATTGGGTGGACATTTAGGACTCTGACAACGTCTTCCTACTACAAAGCGTTGGTTTTTAAATCCGCTCTGATGTTGCAAATGACATGGAAATCGCAATTGTAGTAACACGATACTCTTGTAGCTTGTAGAGAAATAAAGTGTTATTGTGAGTAATCTACCTAAAATATATGAAGAGTAATAAAAAGAGCAGAGCGTTTCTCTAGCACTTAACACGATGTTATGGAAACACGTACTTACCAAAGATGGGTTGTTTTTAATAGCATTGAGTATATGGGCGATGGCCATCATCACTGAATGATGGAACAGATTTCCATCTCCCAACGAATCCATTTGATCCCAAGCCTAGTTCTGACAGACTTTTCTAGAGTAGGTATATTTTCTGTGTTAATTGTCTATGGTTATCGAGTATAGAATTAATATTCTTTATTATAAATGCGAATTGTTTCAATTTATTTTACTTATGCTCTCAAACACACTTATCAAAGTATAATATAATAAGATATACAAGTGTGAACATGACATGAGAACTTAGAAGGCGCAGCGCTAACCAGATCCAACTTCCTCACAATCGAGTAGCCCGTACGTACACAACTAGGGCAGTTTTTGTATCGAAGTCATACGGGTCCGCCAAGCGTCCGCGAATATAAATGTAAATACATTGTTAGCAGGTAGGAATATTAAAAGCAAAGGTTAGGTTAGGTTAGGTTAGCAATAATAACAAATTTTTAACACAGGAAGGTTACCAAAACGACTCGGCAAAAGGTGCCCAAGGAGTTGTGCAAGTTCTTAAATATAGATTGTTTATCTGTCTATGATCCGGACAGCTCTGGTTGTACTGTTGAAGCACCATTGAAAAATACTGATTTGAGTCTTAAAAAAGGTACTTTTTATCTAATAACTACTAGAAGCATACATACACATTGGGTTTGATTCTGATGATATATTCCGGAATGGTTGGAATAAAATTATCAATGTTCACTGAAACCGAGGCAAGACAGTTCTTTACTTTTACTTTAACATTAGAAAAAATCGTTTTCCTTTTTATTTATTATACATTTTTATCTCCTTAAAGTCATTCAGCGAACATGAACATACCTTATACACGGCATAGATATATATAAAAATAGTGTTCTCCTTCAGACGTCATGTACGATTACAATCTAACCTAACTTAAGACAATTTTTTAGCTCATAAGACTAACGTGGACTAACAGTAATACAAATGGTGGTATCAAGCCTCTACATTCACGTGGTGGTGTAGCCTTTGATTGTGGACTCCCGATTTTTTTTACTATTCTACCGACGTTCTCTACATGTCCCGATGGAGGTCGTTACCGCGAATGTACCAGGGAGAATTGGCAATACCCCTGAGTACTTTGTTTTGATTCATTGGATTATTTGTTACTGCTACTGGTGCAGCCCCTCAGTTGGCAACCATAGATGCATCAGGACTTGTTTATAGATTTTGATTTACGGTTACAGTTTCAGTTTCCAGCCCATGTTTGACGGTCACGGGCGAAGTTGGTCAATGCGTGTCATATTACGACTGTTATGATGTGGTCCAGGATAAATATGATAAAGGGTACTTATATAGTTTATAAGTTAACTTTTAATATTATATTAGTGTATATGTACATAAGGTGTTGTTATTTCCAGAAGGAAACCCGAATGTCCACACTACCTTCATGTCTGCTGCATGGATGTGCCAACTGGTGATGAGGATTTAGAAATTTAAAACTTAATTTAATGAAATATTTTAGGTAGCATAATGCTCACTAAACAATAGTTCTTTTATATATACATTTATAGCCAGTTCTAAAGGGCGACAAACGCCCCCTCTTTAAACCGCCATTTTGGTTTATAAGATGCGCGTGTAAATCTATAATAATTCTCATGAGACAACGATATATAAGTGTATAAGAGTGAACGGGATACAAAATGGTGTCTTTGTTCTGTTTTATGAAACATCTTGTTTACGTTCTAAAATGTACAATATTGACAAAAAACTGCAAAAGACGAACGAAACATCGAAAGAAACTTCAACTTTGATCACAATTAGCAACGGGAATTTATTACACTATTTATTTATACGAATTACAAATTATATCAATGAATTTTCATTGCCAATAAATAAAACAAAACTTAGATGCTATATTCGTGTTGTAAATATATGTGTATCATTATATGAATTATTTTTAATTATATTTTACCTAAGATCAAAAGCGATAATAAACCTATATCAACTAATTTGTATAAACTTACTGGTCGAGGTATATCTTAAAAAGAATCTGTGGTGGAATTTTTCCATTTAATAGGCAAGTACGTGACCAGTCTCCTGTGCTGTCTAAGACAAGCCTATGGTTTCCTTCACCGTTCAAACGAATGTTAAATACGCACATAGATAGAAAGTCCAAAGTCCACACGGTGCACAGCCAGGGATCGAACAAACAATATTTAATGTGACAAACACTTATTGGCTAAGGTGAAACTTCTTTATGACCTTATTTTTAGAAAAATGTTCTTCTATATGCAACTTTACAGAAATTTGTTATAGAAACTTAAATTAGATAAAGTTTAACAAAAGGCTTTTATTATCATTGACATGAATACAAATAATACAATTAGTTCATTTTACCTTATTACTACTAAGAGTATTACAGAATTTCATTAATTGTAATAGAATTATTACTATCATTGTTATCGTTTTATATATTTTTGTTATTAATGGCTTTGAAACTCTTCGAATCAACCGTGGTAGGGACAAGAAAAATATGGCGCTTAACAGAAAAATGTGACGGTAAATAAAGAAGTTTCGCTTCAAAAAAAGGATAAAAACTAAAGGGAAATCTATTTTAGGTAGACGGGAGCAGGCTATGGATATCCTCAATAGGTGAGTTTTGGCAAAATCGCGATCTTGTGAAAGGAGGGACAAATGGTATGATGGGATGCCTTTGGTATCTAAAGGGTACACGAAATTTAAAGTCAGTGAAAAGATTGGGACAATCAACCAGATTGTTAAATATTAGAGATGCATCAATACGCCTTTTTGCCGAAACGATACAGATGTCGATACACTGATAGAAATATCGATACCAACGTTTGGTGCTGTATAATTAAATTCAGGTAAAATGTATCAAATTTGGTTCAAGTTAAAAACATTTTATCAAAAAATATAAACAGTCACAAACCCTGAATAAGATTAAAGGTTTAGTTATTACAAAGAATTGAGTAAACTCTATATAAGGCTCCTCGATTTAACGACGAACTCCCTAAAGTGTCGAAATCAATTGGCTTTGGTTGGTTTACCTTGTCTTCATACAATGATACACTCTAAATAGCATTACACCCACTCTCAAAAACGACAACCATCAAGCAATAAAGTACTTTTTAAGTTTCTAAAATTAGTAAAAACTACGCAGAGCCTTTGTACGTTCTTTTGTCGCTTTATTATCCCGCAATAAACTCGACAGTCGACAACATGCATACGAACTTTGTAAGAAATTTGTTCTTTTGTTTTCAAATTGGGATTGCTTGTACGTGTAGACTGTTGTTGGCCATGACTATACGTTTTTCTTCTATCCATTTAACGACAACTCTCTGTTATAAAGTTTATATCTCAATTTAATGAAGTTTATATCACAATTTAATAAGGTTTATATCTCAGTTTAATAAAGTTTATATCTCAATTTAATAATGGTTATATCTCAATTTAATAAGCTGTATTTAAAAAAAATAAAAATCAATAAGTGATAGTGATAGTGAAAAAGTGAAAAAAACAGATACAAAATAGTTTTTTAACTTTTATTTGAAAACTAAAGCGGTGACATATATTTTTTTTATATATAAAGAACTTTTAACACCACGTATTTTAATTCCTCACTTGGTTTTTAAAATTCCTGACATTGGGCAGCTATACCGACATTTCCGGGAAAACGGTTTTGGATCGGGAACGCGAGGTATCGATTAAGACCATGTCAAAGAAATCGAAGAAGAAACCAGGGAGCAAATCAGTGCGTCAAGGCGCTTTTATTCATCTTGAGAATAAGAATCCGGACCCAGTACAACTGGACACGTTCCTTCGGGGGCACTGGGAGTAGGTAGACGTGCCATATATCAAAAATTCGACATCTCCAGGTGATTGGTCACATCGGCACGCCCACCTCATCAGCTCCCTGTCAAAAAGTCACTTTATTATTAAGTCTGTTTTATAAATTGTGTTAGAGGAGCCCTGGAAAAATCTATACTCACAAGACATGACTATCTCAGGGAAATTCGTCGAGAGTCTAAAGTATTAATTTTAAAATATTCACACGCGTCTTTATAGGTATTAAACTTATTATAGGTCGTATAGGAGATAAATTTTATAAAGTTTTTTTTGATCTTTTCATTTTTTTCTTTGTGTACAGTGTAACTAGGTGACCAAACCGAGCAACTATATTCGAGACTACTTCTTGCGTATGTATAGTAAAGCACTATCATACAGTCGACAACATGAAAATATTCATTAACACGTCTTACAAAACCAAGCTGCTTATAGGCTTTGTCAACTATTGTGTCCATATGGTTATTGTACATCATTTTATAGTCTAGCCTTATACCTAAGTCACCAACACAGTCTGCTTCTTTAACTGATTTGTTATTAATATTATAAGTAAAGTTAATTTTGTTTTTTTTTTCTGGTGAATGTTGTTTTGACACATTTTGAAGTATTAACTGATATTCGATTTTGTCGACCTCAGGCCTATCATGTTAGGGATGAGACACAAAACTGACAATGACAACTTCTCAAGAAGCACAGCCCGAGCCTACCTCTCCAACGGTAAGAAAGAGTATAGACAAGTGGCAAACAGTGTCCCAAACGAAAAAAGTAAAGCCATACAAAAATAAAACCATAGAATGCTCTTCTTCACTTAGATTCTGCTAGAACATTAAAAGGTGAGATTAAGACAACAGTCATCACAGAGGTAAAAATACTATTTACCCTAGTGAAGGAGGCAGAAGCGGAAAACAGGACGGCAGACAAGAAGAAAACGAACAAAACGTTCACGGTGACGAGAACCTCGCAAAGGATAAACGACAACTTTACAAGCTGCAAGAATTGATAGTGGAAAATCAAATAGAAAACGATATACAAGGAAGCAGTTAGAAAAAATGACGAAAGAAAAAGAATGTGTAGTAGTTAAAAAGGTAAGGAACGGAATGAAATAATTAGCTGTGCAGAAAATATGGATATTAGAAGACCTTGTATATTGGAAGAGCTTGAAGTAATAATTATTTTTTATTAATAACAAGTAAAAACAAATGCGTATTTAAACCTTATAATTATATTACATTGTTTGAAATATCATACAAGTTAATAAATTTTACGCTCTATGAATGAAGTTGCTGCTCTTCCTCCGACCTAAAGAGATCCTTCATCCTCGACCAGTCGCCCCACTGATTACACCGAAAGCCCCGAGAGATTTTCTATCGTATCCTTATTACTCTTAAATATTATATTAACAATATATTGTTTATTTGTCCATCGGCATCGTTTCATTATTTTCCTTCATGATTTCATTGATCCACTGAAGTGTTAGTGTATCGGAGTCTGTTCCGTCATTTATTGTAGAAGTCAAACCATTTTCATCTATCTCCAGGTTATCCTCCTTTACTGTATGTCGTATCTGCTCTAGTCCAATTAAAAGGCCTTTTAATATTCCCTTGTTTGTTTTAACCATATTTTCGACGTTTGTTACGAAAGTTTTTAACAATATATCTTCGTTTTTCTTGGCATTGTCATAATCCTTTTGTTTTTTGACTAGAGTAGACAAAAACCCGGAGTTAACTTCTTCCCAAACGCTAAGTCTCTTTTGATGATCTTCAATTTTGGATAGTAATGATTCACTAGAGTTATCAGCATAGCAATACGCGACAAGCAGGCATAGTAGTAAAAATCTAGAAAAAAAAAATGGTTTTATTATATAGATTTTTGAAGTTGAAAGAAGTAAGGAAGGAAGTAGAAGTTTGCAGGACTTTGCCGTGTGTCAAAAAAAAAGAGTTTTTTTGTCAAAGCTCGTTTCTGAATCTCACCCTTAGAAATTCCTTCAAAAGACAGATATAGATACAATAAGTAAGTAGAATTTTATAGATAGCAAGTATTTAACAGCCTGCGTCCATTACAACCTGCGTCAACATAATGACGTTTGCCGTGCTTTGACTGACAATGAATGATTACACACAAATTTGTTAAATTACTTCTGTTTATAGTCGTTATTGTTTCTTTGTATTCTTTCATCTTGATTTATTTTTGTGTGGTGTAACGGTGTGTGTGTGGGTGTTAATAATCGGTGCAAAGAGATAAAATATTGGTTGAATGATTATTATCCTGTCGTTACCAGAAGGTAAATAATGAGAGTAGAATAAATGGCGTGGAAATGAAAGTGTTAAGAAGTTGGTGTGACAGAAAAAGTAATACAGTCAAACCTAGTTAAGGGAGAGCTCAAGGGACCGCGATCGCGTTTCTCTTATAGTCAGAGTCACAGAAGGGGTGTATCTCACTCGTAGAGGTCTATAAAATACGGCAATTACGTACATATTTATTGAAATAGTATCTGAACATAAATGTTTCACCTAATTAATGTTATACCAACATTTACTTGAAATATCTGTTAATTTCTTTTGCGATTCTGTTTTTAAATTCTGTGTATTTTTTTCAAGTTCATAAATTGTATCAAATATAGTTTGATCAACCGCCGCATATTCATAAATTTTAAAATTTTTGAAGCTTCTCCAATGCCTTTATGCAACTGCTGTTTATGAACTGACTGTTGAGACCTGGATTCACTTTGATTAGTGCAGGTGATTAGTAATCCGTCGTAACTTCAGCAGCCAATTTCTTAAAGAGTTGGGAGCTTGCGCCATGAATGGATCTTCTATTAATCCATTTTCGAGCCCATACTTTTCTTGGGTTGAAGTTCAGCTTTCAAAACTTCTTCGGTTTCAAATAGCACTGCGTTTATCACTTCTTTCAGTACTTCTACCAATTGCTACCAAGCGCACTTCTCGATGTTCGTCCATACTTGCTGATCGACAGCTATCTGAATTTACTCAACAGAGCCATTAATAAGAATTAGACACTACTTGCACTACACACTCGCAACATCCTCAATTACTAATCACTTGCACTCGTACTAATCAAAGTGAATACAGGCATTTAAGCTTGACAAACGAGTCGGTACACACATTTGGCTTTATAAACAGAATGAGTTCCTCGGACCACACGTAATAACAAAATAATAATAGACGCAGATTTGCTTTTAATTAAATAAGGGTCCCTTGAAATTTAAGAATGTCTCATTACAGCAAAAGATAAACGCGTTCAACTGTCGCTTATAAGTAAATACTCTCTTATAGAGGTTCACGCATGACAAATGACTGTCACTTATAAAGGTTTCAAGTTTCTCACTTATAGGGGTTTTAGTGCAAAATGATGGGACCTGGTATAACACTCTCATTAATAGAGTTTTCTCACTTATCCGGGTTTGACTGTAGTCAGATACGTGGCCAGTGTGGGTTTGAATGTGGATACGAAAGGGAATGCTTATTTGGTTTGGTCATTGAGAACGGATGAAAACGGTTAATAAGTAGGATGACAAGGCATCGATGGTGTGGTGGATGGTGAAGTCAGGTGGGCCGTGATGAACCCAATCCATGTCGTACACAATCCAACGAAAGGACAAGTTAAGTTATATCCGAGCATCCTAGTTGGATGTCATAAGAGTGGATGAAGTGGTGAGGAGGACTAAAGCATGTAGATCTCTGACTACTCCTTTGGGGATATAAATAAATTAATAATAAAAAACTTACTTCATTTTGCGAGCTGTCCGTGTCCCACAGCAATTTAAAATGTATATTTTGAAACAGGTAAACATGTTTTATTATATTTATTATTATCCTGTTAATTAAAACCTTGCTAGTAACATTTACCCGATGTTACTTATTGTAGCTTTTTCAGCGTCAAAGTTACAAGTTAAAAATATTAAAAAAAGATACTCTAGTTACTGCTTCCAAAAGGGTTCATAAGAATGGGCATAAAACTCCATACTTAAATTTTTAAAATAGTTTTTACTAAATAGTAAAAAAATAATTAATTGTGTGGCTGTGTTCCTCGCTGTATTTCGATACTTGTTGAGCGAAGAAAGCACTAGCTCAGGGGTCACCAGTACTATCTACCAGGCGAAGTAATAAATAATGTTAATAACAGATACCGGCAAACTTCTTGAGCATTAAACAAGGGAGTGGGGGAAAGTTTGCGCATCGTACACAGCGCGGGACACAAACGTCAACTGTTTTACCAATCACGCGATCGACACGTCACTCTCAGTGATACCTAAAAACGCGTCTGCGCAGGCAAGGACATATGTTCATGAAATTTGCCGGTATCTAAAGTATATATAAATTTTCGTCCTCTTGTTGATGTAATCCTATATTTGTAAAAGATATACTGATAAAAGTTGTTTGTTTTTGTCCTAATTATATACATTGTTTACCTTTTATTTATAAAGCGTCTCCATACATTCAGTAGTTCTTGCAGATCACTTTGTAATAGTTGTGGCTGATATATATAATTTTATTGTGTATAATACCACTAAGTATACGGATGGCCGTATCTCATTAATAAACAGCTATTTGTCCAGAAGCGACAGACAGCTCCAAGTGCAGAGGCTGTTTCAGCGCAGAAGAATCAGTCACCCACGTAGTCCTGGAATGAGAGGCTGTGGCTAAACAACGTATATAAATCCTCGGAGGGTGAGGTCACTCCGGAAAGCCTGCGAAATTGCCCTGCAGACTTCTGTGCTTCTGAAGGAGCTAGGCTGGACATGATAAGTCTAAATGCGAACACTGAATCCACCAACCATTAAATATATATAACATATACTCGACTTATTGTATTCATTTCAAGGCCCCTTCTGAACCCCGTTCATTACTCTGATAACACTGTTAAGTTAATGTACCTCGCGATCTCATGATGGCAATACCATATTGTCAAGAGAACTACACTAAGAGGAATGTTGGTTTCGCTAGCTATTAGAAGTTACCAGCGCCATTTGGACTTTAATCACAAGAAATTATATACAAAAAAACTTGTGTATACTTAACACGCGTTAGAAGTTATGTACTTCTTTGGCGTAACAAGATAAACATCATTTTTAATACAGTTGCTCAAAAAGTGGCGTATTGCAGGGACCTATAGCGTTCGGGATGTGGGCTATTACACACTCGTGCGTTCCTTTCCCAACTGTCAAAACAATGTCTATTACAAAGAAAAAAAACAACCACGAAGTTTTTACTAAAAAAAATCATAGAAGTTTTTATGATTCATGCATATATTTCTAATTTGTTTCAATATCAGATTTAATGATTTGATTCAATAAGTTAGGTTAGGTTTCATTTCATTTCATATCAATAAAAAGATTCTACTGAAGACTTGGCTGTATAGTTCCCAGAATGGGTGAAAAAAAAACCTCTTATAATCTTTTACTGTTGGCGCCATTTTCCAAAAATGTTCTTGCGGGTTTAGTTGTTTGTTATACAAAATGAGTAACCTTGACGATATTTTACACCTGAACTCGGTATAATTGCACAAAATGCTTCGGAGAACAATTTACCGCAAACGTCAAAAAGTCGCTACATATCTACAAACTTTATTGCGTTGAGAGAAGAGAAAAAAGGACATAATTGCTTCATTTTTCGCAACTGTATTAAAAATAGTTGTTCAGTACACGTTCGGAACCGTCATTGCAACTTTTTCCGACTGTCAACCCTCACCTTCGGCTTTTGTCGGAACTCTTTGCAGTGACAGGCTTTCCGCACTTGTAATATAATGTTATCATTCGCTTTATTCTACGTCTGTAAAAAAACGACACTAACAGTGGTACAAATAAACGTGATATAAAATGTTATACCAAGAATAACCCAAGAATAAGCAAAATGTCTACTAATAAACCGAGAATAACTTAAACCTAGTATAACGTCGGTGTAACTGTTCGTACTAGCGTTATTCCAGCCGCCATCCTAGTTTAAGTCTGACATAACCTAAACTATGACTGACGGATTTTTAATGAAAGCCGTTTAAACAATGTTTTGAGAGGAAACAAGTTCATGGTAGATAACATGGAGACTCTGGCTATGCTTACACTCCTTATTTATTTACACCAGTACTAAATCCGACTACTCATAAAGAAGAAACATATAGAACTCGCAATTGTGTAGAGAAATATTTTGGGGTATGGAACAACTATTCACGTGATTCAGAACATCAATAGAGCCAAGATGTATACAGTCTCATTGGCAGTCTTACACAATATAACCATTGAATTGAAAGAGGAACCTATCTCTGATGATGATAAGACCCGGCCTCCACCACCAACAGCACCCTAATCGCAAAACACAGCGTATTCTCTTTCTGCGTGGAGCAGCATTAAGGGAGGATAAAACTTTTAGGTTTGATAGGTTTTTAACAATTGAGTTATTTAAACAAATAAAACATTATTCTATTGATTTTTAAGTGATTACTAAAGTCTTCACTAGAATTATCACTATAATTTTAAATTTATCTTTACTTAGCTGTATATCTTGGCCATATTCTTAATTCTTTGTTTGTGTTCCTTTGTGAGAATAGAAAAAAGTTTTATTATAACGCATTATCCAGTTAAATAAAGTTTATTTAAATATCACAAAAAATATTTCTACATACTTAAAGAAATTAACATTTTAAAATGTTGATTTAACTTCAGGGCGTCGGTTTTTTGTACTCTCATCATTTTTCTCATACAAAGTTTAAAACAAACACACAAACTTCACTTTGTGCAATATAAAACGAGTATTCCAGTACTGCGATACGTGATAAAATGTTAATTAGGCTTTTGGGGGAAAATTAAATAATATATATATTAATTAATAAAATAATTACATGACATTCATTGAATTTAAATATAGTACGAAACTACAAAACTATTCGGTTAAAAAATATGTTCGGTTGGTCCCAAATTTCTGTTTTGAGATCATAGCTTAATGGGCAAACGATCAGCAATTTGTACTTATCACAAATCGATTAGGCAATGCATGCCGGTTTTCTCACGTTGGTTGGTGGACAAATCTTTGTTTTTTTATTATTATTCATTACTTAAGATGTCATAAGGAACGTGGTGTAATGGTTGCACAACGAAAAATAAAAATCTTGTAAAAATATTTCACAAACAAAGTGTTTATTATTCTAATTGTTTATAATATATCATTCTTTGTTTGTTTTTTTCTGGCGCGTAAATAAAACAAAAATAAAAAATTACTTTATTTGACTCAAAAAAACATTACTTTTTGTTCTTACATTCTAAAGGTTGTAAACATACAATAGGCAACGAAGCATTGAGATACAATATTAATTTTGGTTAACCTTATACATAATATACTTCTATGAGCACTAAGCCTAGTCTGTATCTTATCCTTCCAGTTTCTATAAGAAATTGGTTAAGTTGTTTGTCAATAGATGTTTATTAAACTAAATGAGGGTAGAATCTATTTAAGTTGTAGCAATGGGTTAGGCCGTAGTAAGTGTGAACATCGATAATGATTTTTAAGTCTTGTAGATGAGAAATTTGAATACGAAATATAAATTTAGTGTTTATTTAGGTAAGTATGGAAACTAATATTTATTGTTAAGATTTTCTATTTAAATTAAATTTAAAGCAGTATAACAGACTGAAATTAGAAACTTTAAGTAGACAAGTTTTATTATTTTATATTACCAAACAAGTTTTCGATTTCATTATATTTTTGAGTTCTTAGCCATTCTACAAGTTTGTTTTTACATTCATAGGCATTAAGAGGATAAATATTTAGAATTTTATTCAGCTTATTGTACAACATGCGGCCTATTGGATTGATAGTTATTCTACTATTTAATACAAAGCAAATCTGAAAGCAAATTGACACAAACAATTAGCGATTGTAATTATTTTATATGTATTTAATCAATATAATAACTCCGATCAAAGCATTTGTTTTATTTTTAGATCCTCTTTGTCGATATTTTCAGCATGCATTCTGTTAATGTTATGTCAAACGTTAATGTGGTTTTAGTTAGCCTTAATACCGTGGCACGAAAGAATAATTTCACTGTATTATCGTCACTAAAATTTGAATTTGACACTTCGGCCTAAGTAACACGTGGTTGGCTATGCTATCACCAAAAATTAAAAAGTAAAAATTTAATTTATACTTTAGCCTTAATAACACGTGGTAATCATGATATTGAATTGTAGCTTATATGACACGTTTGTCGGTTTACCATAGCAGTGCCATCTTTTGATTACTCACTCAATCCAGTCCAAAAGTATCGACATCTGTTAGAATCTTTTGGAGTTAACAGATAATTGTGACTGTCAATTAATTATAGACAAATAATTTGCAATAAAATAAAATTGCGACTATAATTAAAGATCTAAGCTATCCTATCTCTTAAGTTGGACCAGACTGCTCACGGTGTGCCAATTTAATTTATAATCGGTTAAGTAGTTTAGGAGTCCATCGCGGACAAATATCGTGACGGGAGATTTATTTATATTAAGATGAATCCCTATTTCTCTGGGTCACGACATCACGCGTGAACGGCTTTATCGATTTCGCTGATTCTTTTTTGTAGTCTTTGTTACTGTTAGGAGAAGGTTTTTATGAAAGAAAAAAATAAGAAAATTGCGTGGATAATTAGAAAATTAAAGAATACTTAATTATTATTATAATAATTAAGTAATCATGACTCTTGTTACGATAACATTTTTTTTTCATTTCATTCCAACTTTTTAGACGTAACCTTATGGAGTTTGAGAAGCCATTGATAAATGAATATAGTTTAAAACAAATGCTTCAAACGGAGATATTATATTGATAAAATACATATAAAATAATTACAGTCGCTAATTGTTTGTAGCATTAACCTTGGAAAACCATGTTTTTCACATGGCCAGTTATATGTCGCAATACAAACAAAACTATTTATATACGCACCAGGAAAACAAACAAAGAATGTTGTTTATACCATAAACATTTTTAGGGAATTATACCAATTCGAAATCAATATTCATAGTTAAGACAGGACAAGGTCTGTCGGATGCGCTAGTAACTAATAAATAAGTTTGAATGAATGTACTGTGTTGGCTTCAGCGTGCAACTGTCAGCTTTTTCTATCTATGTCCGCATTTAACGTTCGCTCCAACGATGATAGAAAACATCTTAAGAAAACTGACTTGCCTTAGACCTAAAAAGTCGACAGCGTGTGTTAGACACAGTTGGCTGATCACTTATTTGCATATAAGATTGACAAATGAAACAGATACAGAAAGCTGAGGCCTAAACTTACGAAGGTTGTAGCGCCATTGATTGATTTATTTTATTTGTATGTGTTTTCTTATACTAATCGGGATCAAATTCGTTTATGTTATTAAAAATTAGTATCTTTCTAGTAAAATTGTACTGGTTATTAATAAAACAATCGGCCATTTTATTTATGATATTATAAGTAACACTGATTACACACTACATACGCAAGTTATTTAGAATCATTTTCTATCTTGTGGAGACGGGCGATACCATTCATTATCATTATACCCTTCGTCATATGTGTCCTCGTCATTTTTGCGACTCTCATCGTTGTCAGTATGGTCTACATTCGGATCATCCCTATCCACATTTTCTTCTTCTAGTTCGCCAATTCCATCTTCCTCTGCTAGTTCTCTTTCTAAATCACTCAAAGTTTCCGTTCCATCTTCATGTCCTTCCTGATTTTCGTCTTTATGCGTCACAGTTTCTTCGTCCTCAGCTAAAGAACTAGCTTCTAACGTATTTATTTCTTTATCACGCAAAGTTTCTCCTTCGTCTACATCTTTGTCCATATTAATCTTTATCTTATTCATTTCACTAACAACGTTTTGTAAGACCTCCATATTCATTTTGACCAAGTAATCGACAACTTCTAAGAGTTTCGCTTCATTATGTTTAACATTATCGTATATTTTGCGTTTTTCTGCTAGAGTTGTTAACAATCGCAAGTTATCTTCTTGCCAATTACGCAATTTGTTTTGATGCTCTTCAATCCGTAAGAGCAATGATTCACCAGAGTTTTGGGCGTGGCAACACGCGGCCAGCACGCAAATCACAAGGAACCTGAAAGTTAATTAATTTAATTCATAGGAATGTTTGCTTTAATCATTAGTGTTTTATTTCATACTTAACAATATTTGAAAAATAATCTGCTTCTGTATACAACAGTTATATTATTGTCTATTCGTTGTTATTATTGTCCGTACTAAACTATCTAAAGTTAGTAAATATTTTTTGGAAAAAGGGATACTTTTCTTTAATAAAATCCCAGAGGCTCTTTTATCTCTGCATTTTAATAAATTTAAGAAAAGTATTAAAGAAAAGCTATGTAAAAAGGCTTAGTACACAGTTAACGATTATCTAGTTGATAAATTAGTTTTGTGATTTGCTATTTTAGAGTACCAAGAGTGTTTTACGCCGGCTTCTTCTCTCGGCCTACACCCTGTCTTCTTTGCCGATGATTAGGGATGTCTACTGATTCAAATTTAATGACGTGGAATAAGTGATACCTATGTCTTATATTCCATGATAGACATATTTTATTTTCAGTCCCAAACACAGGCTTTCCACAATAACTTACTTATTTTAAATTTAAAAACGAACTAATTGGTTACTGGTAACCCCAGAGCTGGAGCTGCTTTTCTGAACGAATAAGTATCGCATTTTAGCGATAAAATGCTTAATGTTCTATTTATTTATATTAATTATTACTATGTAGGTTAAGAAAATTGTAAAAAATTCAAAACTAATGACCACGCACGCTGAAAAGCAAAATTATGTAATAATTATAAGTTTTTAATAATAATACATAGCTTCAATCCGTTCAAAAAGTGTTTTTCTTAAATTCAAAACTAATTATCTAAGACTATATGTATTCGTAAGACATATCGTTAACTTCTTAATAAATATTGAATTGAGAGATTAATTGCGTTAATTCTGTAAAGATTAATCGAACATTTCCATTAATCATCAAGCCAATTTATTATGCACATACTAATTAAACTTAATATAAAAAACAACAAGCTGATTCTTAAACCTCGTTGAACCTGGGTATGCACTAAAAGTTAAATTCACAATAGATCCAGATTTTATGAATCTAACGGTTAGAATAAATACACATACGTCAGGCAGAGAAGGCTGATCACCTATTTGTTAGAAGACCATCCAATGTGACGACAAGAGCAGAATTGCGACACTGGATTACAATATTATTAAATATACAAATGAGACACTTACTTCAACATCGTACCGGTTTGCCGTTTGATATAATTGTGGCATTTCAAATAAATCATAAATTCATATACTCGAATATAATATAATATAATAAAACAGTAGTCATGCTAAATCGTACACAAAATTTCCTGGCTCGAGTTTATTTCGATGGCGTTTGCTGGAGGGATATAAAACTGTCTTTAATCGTTTAAAACAAGAGCTTCAACATATAATTAGGGATTGTGGACTAACAAAAAACTGTAATTGATTTTTGGCTTCTTAAACTAATAGATCTACTACCTATAAGTTGTATAAGTGTAGTCGACGATAATGTGGACGTATCGGAAACGATAATATTATATTACAATTTATGAGCGTGGGAAAACTAAATTCCAAAATTCCGCATATCAGCAAATATTTGTAAGAAAAATCAATGTAAAGGATAAATTATTGTGGCTTCGTGCGACCCCCATCCTTGATATAATAGGTTCGATCCAGGCTATGCATTGACTTTCAATGTGCGCAATTAACATTCGCTTAAACGGTGAAACAACAATGTGAGGAAACCGGCTTGCATAAGTCCCAAAAATTCGACGACGTGTGTCAGGCACAGGAGGCTGACTATTAAATTGAAATCCAAATCTAAAAAGGTGATTTTTTTATTTATGTGATGAACTTGACAGTAGTATATAGGGATGAATCTTTATATTTTGCCGTCCTAACAGATTAAAAAATGGCTAACGTGTTATTTGAACAACTCGAACAACTAGGTTAATTAAAATACAGATTCATTTTTATTAATCCAAGCAGTTATAATTTAAATCAGAGCAAGTCACAGGGTTCTATAGTCATGAAATTGTTTTCCTGGTTTGGTAACACAAGGATAACTTTATAACCCCGGGTTAATTCGCTATGTTGTTACCTAATTTGTAATAACCTGCCTAATTTGTAATGCAAATGTGGTTTGTAACCACATCTGCATTAGGAAATCAACCACTGAAATCCGATAGGAGCTTTTAGGCTACTCGTGGGTTACGAGATAAACTGTCAGCTCCTGCACGCCAAAATTTAAAAAAAAAGAACACTGAGGCCGTCGGGCAAACGTTCCAATTATTTTTTTTAGTTTTGTTTTTTTTAATTGAAACTCCATTAAACCAAAACTTTAAAACAAATTACCGTCACATTTTCGGTTACGCAACATCTTTCTGTTGTCCCTACCACGGTTGATTCGAAGAGATTCGAAGCCATTAATGACAAAAATCTATAATAACGATAACAATGATAGTAATAATTCTATTACAATTAATGAAATTCTCTAATACCCTTAGTAGTAATAAGATAAAATGAAACAATTATATTATTTGTATTCATGTCTATGATAATAAAAGCCTTTTGTTAAACTTTATCTAATTCAACTTTATTTAACCAATTTCTGTAAAGTTGCCTATAGTAGATCATTTTTCGTAAATAAGGTCATAAAGAAGTTTCACTTCTTGTGTCTTCTTCTATGGATCGCTATGGATTTTTTCAATAGCTTAATACAATTTACACTTGTACCTGTGCCTAAATGAGCCAGTCTTCGGCTCTTATATAAAGTCCGGAACGTTGGTTTAAAGCCAGGCTTGGGTAGTTCGTGCCTTGTGACCAGGTGCAGATTCTTACTGGAAAGTCCACGTTTTTTTTTAATGTATTGCTGAGAGGATTCAGAAGATGATCCACGAGTGTATTTTGACCATCACTGACGCTGACACTGACAGGATGATGACAACGTTGTAGCTTTCCAACTACTTCTTCAGAACTGTCCGTACACTTTAATATTTTGCTTATTGTATGTTCACTAATCACTGAGCTTCAGGTCTGTACCCGACAGAGTCCTAGCGGGAATCTTCATTTCTCAAGATAAGATTTTTTGCTTTCTAATGGGATTTCAACGAATTCTTGCTTTAACAGCATTGACAGCCTTTCTTGTTCTAACAGAACTCGACCGCCCCGATCTTTTCTGGTCTTTAACAGACTAAGTGTTGTTGTATGTGTTAATATACGTACATACGGCTGATTACAAGCTTTTGAAGTGTCTGGATGACCAACAGCTCCATACCCACTTTTTGCAAGGCGCTCACTGCAAACCCCATTCCATATTGTAATTTGATAATGAACACGAAAAAATATGTAAAATCTTGCAAAATCGAAAGAGGTTTTTAAAATAATATACGTGTTCCAAATTAAATAATTCAGTATTACTGGCCAGACTAGGTATACATTTCCTTTTGGGCGTTATGTTACTGACACGCATTGGTTTCAAGCTCTTTGCTACTTTTGGGACTTTACGGTTGCGAAAATGAGTCTGCCCGCGCCCCATTGGATAAGGGATGAATAAAAACCTTTGAAATTATAACGCAAATTGTCAATAGATAAACGAAACAACCACTATTTTAGTTTATCAATAATTATTCCATACTTAAATTGTGACGCTGCATTTTGGCGCTTAACTCAAAGTCATTTTTACGATTTACATACCGCAGAATCTATAATAGATTTAACCTGTGAACCTGTTAAGTATTACAAAAAATGTGATTTCCTGTGGATTAAAAATTTATTTTGACAAAAAGTATTTTGTTTTCGTTAAATTTGGGTACGAACATACGTATATCAAATTAGCTTATAGTTCGACAATTGATTTTAAATTTTATAATTTTTCTCGTACACCGTAACAGGTAAAATACAAATCTTAACCACACTCACGTTTTAATTAATTAGTCATCAGAATATCGTTAACCACTTAAGGATATAAACGACATTATTTAAATTGTGTTGACAATCCATTAATTTACCTTAAATTACGGGTAAATTATGTGCATAGATAATTAAAACAAAACAAATTAAGTTGGTGTATGTTAAAGTAAAACTATGATGTGTGTTGCACCTATGTGTTCGGATATACTTTAAAAAAGCTTACGGTATCTAAATCATGTCAATTGACTTGGAACATATGTAATTACACGAGTACATTATGTGTGTGTATTTCAAAGCGCTAATAAAACGCGAATCAATTTTATGTCTCTTTTACTTACATAACGTTACATTTCTTACAACCCAATTTACTATATTACTATAAATTCTGATCAAAAACATTCTCCCACGGAATAAAACTGCTAGACAAATTAATAGATAAGAAAGCAATAATAAGACAGGCGAAGACATTATTTATAAGCATGCTACGTCAGCGTTGATTCAACCTATCTGTAGCTGTTTTGTCACGTGGTTGACATTTTCTTTCTTTTGTAAATGATGTATTATTTTAAACAAGTCAAATAGCCTATTGTATATTTCAGCTAAATTACCAACCAGCAATGAAATGAAATATTGTATACAGCGTTTGATTAACAAGAATTAATTATGTTCATAAATGGTGAATTAGAATAAAAATAATAGCAACACTACTTCAAACGTCATATTAGAAGTCATTTCTTGACATTTAATATTGCTTGTACGATGGTACATGTTTAAAAACACGAATTGACCCTGTCTACTTAAATTAACCAATGGAATTTTTGCGAAGTGTTATTACCTTGTTTTAAAAGTTTTTTAAAAGTGAGAACGTTAAGGCAAATGTAAGTAAAAGTTGTATCATGCAATATAAATTACCTGTTTCTCCCATACCCACAATGTGCTAGAAATTGTTTTGTAGCAAGAAAGACAACGAATAGATTTAATCTTACGAATTAAGTAATTTCATTAAATTGCCATTTTTTGAAACATTAAAACAATTGCATAGAAAAACGTATTTCGTTATTATGAATAAGTATTTTGCATTGGCGAACAAAACCTTCGCACACTAACCTTGTTTGTTTTCGTTTTTTTAAATAATAGATGGCAATAGACGAAATAGAACAAAAACCAATGACAACCCGGTTGCCTAGCAATAGATTGGAGGGAAAATAGGTGTACTAGAATTCATATTCTGATGTTGTCATAGTATAAATATAATATCAATAAATGTTAACCCAAATAAAAGATAAGAAAGACTGAGTGTTCTTTAGATAGTTTTCCTGTTAAAATACAAGAAAAATTTATAGATATTTTATAGAAATTAGTACCTACACATATTTTTCCTTAAAAATACCTAAATGTTCAATAGTCTAACGTAGCTTTAGTAGTCTGCATGAATTAACAATTATTTTCTTTTTACGATATTAAGTTAACTTATACTTTAATAGATGCTAAAGTGCGTATTATTCATCCTGTCGATCGGCTTCGGGGCGAATCTCAATTTGAATCCTAGAAAAAAAGGTAAGATTTGAAATAATAATTATGGCATTCGGCCAATTCTCCGTCATAATTATATCTGATATTAATGAACTGTGTTATATCGATAAAAAAGGGTTATCTGTTATTCGCTAGCCCCGGGGAACAAAGTCGTAAAATCGAAATCAATTTTTTTACGTGAAAATTTGAAGGTTAGAATGGATATTATTACTAGGACACTAAGTACATATACAAATATATATCATAGCATTTTTTTATTTGTTATACGTATTTAATATAAATAGTTTAAAAAATTACGAAAATACATTACAGTAATTTATCTAACGAGACAGTAGCGTTGTACGATTTTCACTGTTTAAGAGAATTACGGACGACACGTTTTGACGAATATTTGGAACGTTATTAATTTATTCAAAATTAACTTAATTATTATTTTTACCGATCAATCTTCTCCATCGACATGACACTGGCGAAGTACCTTGTGCCCTAGTTGGCATAAATAAAAGCCATAAACAAGAAAAAAAATTTATTACCACTCATCTTATTACTTACCATTTTTTTTAAAACAGTCGCATCAACTTTTATGATTACGAGTTACAAACCATAACCAAACCAAAACTTTCTCTATGGTTGTTGCGATTCATGAAAGTTAAATTAGGTAAACTAGTATTACTAACTTTTATCACAAAATAATTTAATTTAATAAAATGTTAAGAAAAACACTTTCTGAACGGATCAAAGCTATGTATCAAAAACTTATAATTATTTACATAATTCACCTACATAGGTCACCGTGACCGCGCACGCTGAAAAGCACGCGAAAAGTCGGATAAAATTTAAAATTACTTATTAATTAAAAATAATACATAGCTTCAATCCGTTCAAAAAAATGTTTTTCTTAATGTGTAAAAGCTAAGTTAACTAAAGACTATTAATAAAATGTTTTGCAAAAATTCGGAAAAGAAATAGTTACATCAACCCCAGGAAGTCGACAAAATAATAAAACAGTCGTAATATACCCCTTTATCCTCCGAGCCAAGCGAAATTTCCAATAGTTAATAATGAAACAGTTTCTACAATAATTGGAAAAACGTCGATATGTAAAGTTAGCTAATGAGCATAGATGGCGCTTTTTAAATTGTATGTCATAAAACTCAATCGCTTTATTTGCACTATTCCACTAATGTCGTATCGCATCGTAAAGATAATTCGACGAAAAAAGAGGCAAGAGTACGTCGCAAGTCCGAAATACACGAATTGTGAACAAAACTGGTTGAAGTTTTTGTGTTACGAAGGACCATAATCCAATTCGTACCTCGCAATCTCGTCTCGAGAGCTGTTGAATATGTTTCTTCAAGCAGACATACTTTGACTTTTCTTGAATAAATAGGAATGTATCATGTGGTTATTAATTATTAATACAATGTGTCAGAAAGAGACGAACATTATGGCCGGCAACGCACTCGCGAGCCTTCTGAGTGTCGGTATCACTTAACATCAGGGGAGATCCTTTCCATTTGTTCCATAAAAAAAACTGAATTGACCTTAAATTCCCATCTTGACTAATATGTGGAAAGTTGCGGAAGTTATAACGATGCCGAAGCCAGGAGAACCACCACACCAAGTAAAGTCTTATATACCGGTATCATTCGAAGGTTGGCGATCATAATGGCTACTTTATTTTCGATGCTGCGCATATGAACAATAACTTGGTGCTTTGACAAAGACTCTTCAATCAAGACGTACATCTCCATAGGCCAATTAGCTACCTGCCACTTTGTCTTGTATGATCTCTGAAATTCTAGTTTCCTTCGCTTTACTGTCACAAGCACTTCTTTGTCAAAATCGTTGTGTAGTATGTTATGGAAACGGTATTTGAGAAACATAACATCAGGGAAGATGCCCACCGTTCTATAAAAATCGATTTTCTCTATACAGATCCAGACACTTGTATGACAAAGGACAACGAGTCAGGGATTTGCGTAGTATATTATCAATGCAACGCAAATGGGACACTCAATACTGACGGCATGGGAATTCTGGATGAACGGTAAATATATCGAGCAACGTAACCCGTAAACCCGTAATCTTTTTAATAACAATTATACTTATTTTCTATTTTTTTATTTACAATATACTTTAACACACAAATATTCCAAGACTTCTTTACTTACTGTTAATTTTTATATTTTTTTCTACCATTTTTATTACATTCATTTTTTTGTTTCTGCGCAAAATAACTGTTGTGGTGTCTGGATGAATGACCAGCGCTGTGAAACACGTCTGCTCGACAGCATAATGCTGAGCCAGGGCCAGTTACAACCACAACACATATTACACACTTAAAATGTACCATATCCCTTTTTCTTCTCTCCATATTTTTTCTCTAAAGGTTAAGTATAACAAATTAACCAATCGTTCTTAAAACTACGTTTTAGATACATTTAGATATGCCCGTAAATCGTCTGGTTAAATAAATCATTTATAATATTATTAAAAAATCCAAATTTTAGGTTTGGCGATTTGCCATGCCCGTCCTACTTAGATACCTGCTGCAAAATCTCGGATACACGTGAAACTGATGACCCTATCACACCCAAACCTATCCAGGTAAGTAGTTATAATAATCATTTACAAAATAGCGGCTCCATCTCTATCTTCAGCATTTTCTGCCAATCTTCCCCACCAACTTCTTTAAGCTCGACCCACAGTGAGCGTGATCTCTATTTTCCCTGGTGGGCATTTCCAGGGTCACAAGACCATGTTTTAGTGTAGTTTTATTTCATGTGTAAACAATATGTCTGTTATACACCTAGAAGTAAGGTCAAACTTCAAACAGAAGAGATGGTTTGACAGCTCATAATTTAACTGTGATTGACGTTTTAGAAGCCAGAAACTTAACGAAACCAATACATATTTGCCAGACTGTATTGCTAAGGTATTTGAATCTTAAACTAAGCACTAGGTCCCGGAAGTCATCCGTATCACCTGGACCTCCGTCGTTCCACAACTGAGCGTTCTATAAGGCAGTCTTTACCACCACTACCAGCTAGAACCAGCTACCTGTTGACGTGTTTCCCCACCAATTCACAAAGTATGACTCCAATCTCAATTGCTTTTTGACATGCGGGACCCCTGTGCTTATCTTAAATCTCCTTGCCAGAGACAAGGCTGTGGCTGGCGAAACCCAAACGGCGTCGATCCTCTTATCGGGACAGACAAGACAGGTGATACTGCCCGGTTCGGAGAATTCCCCTGGATGGTTGCCCTACTACGGTAAGTTTTTCTCTCCAGTCGGTAGCTCATCTCTGTGGGTCGTGGCCAGCAAGGAAGCATCTAGAGCGGACAATCGGTTTCCACCGGTTTCTGTCCAGTGCCTCTCATATGACACTGTACAGTTTTCAGAACGATGAGTATTTTACTTGATCTACCTGCTTGGTGAACGGCCATTCAATGAAAAGCGGTTCTGATTTCAATAGGATGGAATTGCTAAGTTATATGTCTGATTCTTCATTTATCGGAAAGACACTCAGCGCTGGTACTCCGTAACCAATCAATATAGTTGAGTTAACAAATTCCAAGATAACGACAACAGCTATATGGACATCGAAATTGCGCGTGAAAACGCTGAAATCGCTGGACAGTTCAAAGTGGAACGCACTGGTTATAATTTTCCAAATATCCAGCGTTACTGATTACTACATTAATAGACTTGAAAAATATAAATAATAAAGCCTTTTTAGATCAGATTTGTATGTTTTATCATTTCTTACTATTCAAATAGGTGATCAGCCTTCTGTGCATTCATTTATGGGGTTTTAGCCAAGCCTCGCAACGTTTTCCAGAGAGTTATGGGCTGATGCCTAAAGTAATGTTTTGTTTATTTATTAAACAACAAATAGCGTTGTGCTAGTATATTCCTTTAAATTTCTACTGTCCATTACCAGTCCACATCGTATCCCTAACTTTCGTATTAACGAATGATGATGATGTGAAACTGATCTAAAATTATCGTGATTCATGTGAACTTTATTATTTTTCATGTGTCCTTTTGTTATAATATTGTCCTGAACACTGTTTATAAATGTTTTAATTGCTTTTCTTCTAAATGTCTTGCATTGCCTGGAAGAGGAGATCGTTCGAAAGCGATAAGGCCGCCAGTTGCCCTACTTTTTGTTTTATTTAATTGTATTATAGTTCTGTAGAGCAGTGTTGGCCTAGTGGCTTTCACATGCGACTCTCATACCTGAGGTCGTAGGTGCGATCCTCGGCTGTGCACCAATGGATTTTCTTTCTAAGTGCGCATTCAATTAGCTCGAACGGTGAAGATAAACATCGTGAGGAAACCGGCTTGCCTTAGACCCAGTCTACGGCGTGCGTCAGGCACAGAAGGCTGATCACCTACTTGCCTATTCGATTAATAAATTATCATGTAACAGATACAGAAATCTGAGGCCCAGACCTAAAAAGGTTGTAGCGCCATTGATTTTGTTTTTATATTTCTGTATGCAACGAATTTGTTAATAGAATAAATATATAGCGTGTAGGATTTACTATATTGTGAAAATCAGGTTAGGGTAAAAAACCGCCTTCACCGGGGAAGGCGTGGCAACTCCTTTACTTCGTAGTTCGTACTTCACTCACCAGTGAGCTTCCGTCTTGCAATACATACGATCGACCATCCCGCCACGACCCAAGCTGAGATCCGAGTCTCGCAGGAGACGCCATTGCGCTAGTCGCCGGAAAACGTCCATTCCGAAAAAAAATCTATGCCGTATGAGTTCAAAGTAATATATGAGTTAACTTTGTTTAATATATAATGTGTCGCCTCCGATGTAGTCCGAACGTCATCCGATATATGCCAACACTACTAGCCCCCCCCCCCCCCATCAGCAAAAGTAAGAATTACTGTTGACGGTAATCACCAAATAACTAAATCAAAGACCCCCCCCCCATACTGCTGACGTAATACCTTTATTTGTTCAGTTCAAAATTTCCAGAGTACAACCCCTAAATCCGAAGGAGCCTGAGGAGACGTTTAACTTATACATCGGCGGTGGGTCACTTATACACACTAGTGTTGTTCTAACCGCCGCACATTTGGTCAAGACGGCACATCACTATCGCGTAAGAGCTGGGGAATGGGATACCCAGACGGAAAAAGAGTTATTCCCGTATCAACAAAGGGATGTCGCTGATGTTGTGTTACACGAGAAGTTTAATAAACGTAAGTTTTATTCAAAAAATTAATAAATTTGATTTATATAGAGGCAGGAGCCTCACCTGATGTTAAATGATAAGTGCCCATGGACACTCTTAATGCCAGAGGGCTCGCGAGTGCATTGCCGGCCTTTAAAGAATTGGAACTGGAAAACAGAGCGTTGTTTTGAAGGACCCTGAGTCGAATTGGTTCGGAAATACTTCAGTAGGCAGCTGATTCCACATAGCGGTGGTGCGTGGCAAAAAAATGCCTTAAAAACGCTCAGTCGTGGAACGGCGGATGTCAAGGTGATACGGGTGGAATTTCGTATTCTTCCTCGACGTCCGATGATGAAACTCAGCTGCATTTATTAATCCGAATAAGTCCTCTGAACACTCTCCATGGCAAATGCGGTAGAAGATGCGGAGGGATTGGTCATCGACGATTTGAACCGCTCTTCGTTGAATGCGGTCAAGTGGAAACAACTGGTACTGGGGAGAAAAGTAATATATATAATATACAACCCGTATCACCTCGACGTCTGCCCATCCACAACTGAGCGTTTATTGGCAGTTCTTGTCACCACTATGTGGAACCAGCTGCCCACTGAAGTATTTCCGAACCAATTCGACTAAGGGTTCTTCAAGAAAAGAGCGTACCAATACCAATACGTCAAGTGTTCTTGAATGACAACCTCCTACATCCTGCCCGTTTGCCCCCTGATATACAAAAAAAAATAATTGATTATTCGCCTAACCTATTGAAGGACTGGGCAACCAGGCCATGGCCTTGTTATAAGTCGTGTAATTTTAATGAAGTATAAATAAAATCGAATTCCAAATTACGAAGTAAAAATTCATCAGTCAAAATTTAGGTCTAAATTTTTTATATGAAAGGCACAAATGTGACTTATTTTCCAAAGCAAAATAAAATCCTATATAACAGAACTTTAAGTCAAACAATAAAAAGAATTATTCATATTTTTGGTCAACTTGCTTTAAAACCTGTTTTTTTAAACAAAACTTGCCAATGCTCGGCACATTGGTACATAAGGAACAAGAAAATACAAAAAAAAATTTTTTTTTGCACAAGTGTGTACACACGTGAGAAGTGAAAATGTATGACCTTATTTTTGGAAAAATAATCTACTATATGCAGCTTTACAGAAATTGGTTAAAGAAAGTTAAATTAGATAAAGTTTAACGAAAGGCTTTTATTACCATAGACATGAATACAAATAATACAATTATTTCCTTCTCATGGTTCCCCAACTAATATAATTTCTCCATATACTTACGACTGACAATTGTGTGCCTTTCTTCTTGTTAAGGATATACCGAAACGAGATATGTACCCAGGACTTATTATCTCTATCTATATACAATTTTCGGGTCACAATGTTCGTTCCAAAACGACTCGACTGATTCTTATGAAATTGTTTATACATATTCAGTAAATCTGATGATCGGCTATCTATTTCAAACCCCTGTGTGATAAATTCCAACCCAAATTTATTTTTGATGTTTAGACAATTTTTTAGTTTAAATTTCTATGATACACCATACAAATTACATACATCCCTTAATTGTCACCCTTCTACGATCAAACCCTATTTTTATTACAGTAGATAGTTATTTTTATTGAACTTAAAATATATAAATAATATCAATAATATACATGGCAAAACGACGTTCAGCTAGTTATAATATAATTTTTTGAATCGATGGCCACCAAACCGTCCTTTGTCCTTTGAAAACATCGTGACCTGACAACCGTCTTACACCGAAATGGCGTGTGTCAGGCACAGAAGTCTGATTTGACTTGCCTAATAAAACAACTGGTCCCCAGGCAACCTTCACTCTGACATAGCTCTTCTATTTCTGGAATCAGAAGTAAAGTTAGCACCAAATGTTGGTGTTGTGTGTCTTCCAATATCTGAAGTGGACGATGGAAAGTGTTACGCATCTGGCTGGGGCAAGAATCAGTTCGGGAAGGAGGGTCGTTACCAAGTGATTTTGAAAAAGGTATGAACTGTTATTATTATTAATGAATGCGCAGTGTTGGCGTGGCAATGTGCGCGTGCGCTCGTCCCTGGTGTCGAAGGTTCGCTACAGATACAGACATCTGTGTCCTTCCTCTGGAAGTCTCAATGATGAACAGTAAACTTAATTATTAGATAAATTCCTTGGGTTTGTACAATAATTAGAAATTGTTTTACTCGCGTATATACCGTTGTCGTGTAAGTGGAAAGTCAACGAAGTCGGGCTATAGATATATTTTTGTTATCATAAAAGTTGTGTTTTACTTAGTTTTTAATTAGTTGCATTGCATTAGTTGAATTAATATACTTTACAACGAATATATACGTGATACATTTTTAACGTCACATAATTTACGTAGAATGTCCGACATTAGTCAATTTAAAAAACTCTGCGGGTATTGAACAATTCTAGAATTATTAGCTTCATTATTGTAAATTGTTAAAAATGCAAACTTTCTTCTATAATCTTAGAGAAGAGATTTATTTCCAGAACTTCAGAGCCTCAGAACTTCCCCATACACATTTTGTTTTGGCGTTCCGACTCTGGATACAATTGCCCATAGATAAATCTTTTTGTAGATATTGATACGTTCTATAATACTGTACATTTTTTTTGTTCTACCCTCAATAGTTTCCATATTTTGTATGGATAATTTTTTCACTATCCCCTATCCCTATTTTTTGTCTGCCTATGACAGCCAGTGAATATTTCTAAAATCGGTCCAATGGCTATTGTGTGAAAACATTACAAACAAACATACAGAAACACTTAAGTTTCCTCTTTATAATATGAGTATATATAACATATATTGGGTCCTTACATATGAAATTGGCGTTTTGTATGGGGGGAACAAAAAGTCGGATATTTTTAAATATAATATATTTAATTAATAGAAGTATGAACCATTGTTTTCTATGCACTTTTGCCATCTCATAGGTAGTTCATTGATCCCTTTACTAAAAAAACCAGTCGGACGGGGATCAATAAAGTCTGTGAAGGCGATTTGGACTGCCCCATCAGAGTTAAATTTTTTCCCTTGCAAGAAGTTGTCCAAATTAAGAAAAAAATGGTAATCTCTTGGAGCAAGGTCCGGGGAGTACGGAGGATGTCTTAGACATTCCAATTGAAGCTCTTCTAATTTGGTAGCCGTCTGTTGTGCAGTGTGTGGTCTAGCGTTGTCGTGAAGTAGCAGTGCCGTGGAGCGATTGACCAGCCTAGGTTGTTTAGCCGCTGGCTTTTCCATCATGGTTTGCAATTGCTGACAATAGACATCAGCCGTAATAGTCTGGCCAGATTTGAGAAAACTGCAATGAACAATACCCGCTCTAGTCCACCAAACGCTTTTTGGGGTTAATTTTCGCTTGGGGCAAGATTTGGCTGGCTGGCCAGGATCCAACCATTGCGCTGAGCGCTTCCGATTATCGTAAAGAATCCATTTTTCATCACAGGTAATGATTCGGTTTAAAATAAATTCATTATTGTGCCGGTTCAGTAATATAACGCAGCAGTCGACGCGCGTTTGCCGGTTTGCTTCAGTCAATTCGTGAGGTACCCACCTTTAAAGCTTTTTAATCTTCCCAATTTGCTTCAAGTGAATTAAAACAGTTTTATCACTAACACCGCAGCCTGCAGCTAACTCGGACGTGGTTTGCGATGGATCCGCTTCCACAATAGCCTTCAATACTTCATTATCAACTTGGGTCTCAGGCTGTCCACGGGGCTTGTTCTGCAGGTCGAAATTTCCAGAACGTCAAAACAGAAAACAGAAAACGTAGGAACCAAAAACGAACTGTGTTTTCTTTTGCAACATGACCGCCATACACATCATTCACCCTACGAGTCGTTTCCGCAGCAATAGTGCTACGGCAGAAGTCGTACTCGTAAATAATGCGAAACTTTAAGTTTTCCATTTTGTAAAATGAGTGACGCATACAGAAAAAAACAAATGAATGACGGTCACCGAAGCACAAATACATGAGTAAATAGTTGTACAAATTTGAATTTGGAATTCCTTACCAAAGAGGAGAACATCGTGATTAAAGTGGCCAGTACGAAATACGCCAATTTCATATGTAAGGACCTAATATATTTCGCAGTAAAGTAGTTAAATCAGAGTGTTAATTGAATCTCTAGACAGTTAATTAAAAATCGATATTCAATCAAGTCGCTAAAGTTCCGTCAGAGAAGTGAGAGAACGAAACGTTTAACGACTTTCCTAACCGTTACTAGGCAACAAGACTAACCTAACCTAACCATTTACAATAAAACAAAACACGCAATTCCCAAGCTCTCAGTTCTTCACAATCACACCGAAATAACAATAACAAATGAACTAATCATGGCGGAGTCTTGTTTTACATTGTTAATCAACACGCTGGCTTTCGGTCAGACCGAGAGTTAAATTTTTCGACGCTGCTTTATTTAAATCAAAATGATAGCGACTTGAATATCGACATATTTTGATGAATTGTCTAGAGATTCAATTAACTCTCTGATTTAACTACTTTACTGCAACATATACATAGTGTAGTCCACATAGTAATGTTGTTCCACAACTGAGCGTTTTTTAAGGCAGTTTCTGCCGCGCTCCACTACATTGTGGAACCTGTCCACTCAAGTATTTCCTAACAAATTTTACTTAGGGTCCTTCAAGAAAAGAGCGTACCAATTCCTTAAAGGCAATTCTGGTATTGAGAGTATCCACGATCAGCATCACTTACATCAGGAGAGCCTTCACCCCGTTTGTCACATTATTCCTGTTTGTCAGTACAAACAAACGTCGTATAGTTTTTTGAGGCTAAAATTTTTTAGGTGGAGCTACCAGTCCTTAACCGTGGTGTATGCCAGGCGCAGCTTCGTAAAACTCGCCTCGGGAAATACTTTCGGCTCAGCAAGACTTTCATGTGCGCGGGTGGCGGTGATCAGGACACTTGTAGGGGTGATGGCGGATCGCCGCTATCTTGTCCTTTACCGGTAAGTAGACTGGCAGTGGTAGTTTTCCTAGTGGGAGTGCCATGCTTTTGCTTTCGGGCTTCAGACAAATGCACGACCGGGAAAGTACCACAGTAAGCCGGCGTGGAGTGATGCCATAGGTTCATCTTATTGTACTCTGCGGTGTGTATGACTCCCGGAGTCCATTACCCTCCCCAAAAGTATGAAAGCGCAGTTCGAACAGACTCCAGGGGGGTACCACACGTTTCCGCAAAATTCTTAAAAGGCCGGCTTCCTTGCGAGCCCTCTGTAATTGAGTTTCCTTGGGCGTTGTTCCTAACATCAGGTGAGCCTCCTGCCCGTTTGCCCTCCTGTTATATAAAAAAACCTGGGGAAGTTCGTGGCTCTCGTGACTTCTCTCTTGTATGTAGTAGCGGACTGGGCTATTTTCCAATATTTTGGAATTAAATATGGTAGAAAAAAACATCGTAAGGAAACATGTTTTAGATCTATCAATCGACTGTGTTTGTCAGGCGCAGATAGCTGATCACGTATTTGCCTATAAAATAATCATGGAAACAAGTCCACTTGTTGCAGCACCATTATTTTTTTTATAATAACTGCAATTTTCGCTATAGAATTCTTTAATTAATTTACAGTATCAAGATGATCGCTACGCGGTAAGTGGAATAGTTTCTTGGGGAATTGGTTGCGGGCAGACTGGCAACCCTGGAGTGTATGTTAACGTAGCAATATTTAGATCTTGGATTGATGATAATGTTGCCAGACGCGGATTCGACACTAATGTTTATAATTACTTACTATAAATCAATTAATTACACGAACAACAGATTTTTTATTAAAATTATAAAGTGATAATCGTGATCCTAATCGTGAACAAATTAATTAGTATGGAAATTGTCACGTGACAAAGCGTAAGATAATCTGATTTTCATACTAATTACTTTCCCGCTATCGAGTACTGACTGACATTGACACAAGCACACCCATTGCGACGTTACCATTCTGACAGATCACGTTTGGCGCATTTTTTTTATATTCTGATACAGTCCTTCTGGGCTTTTCAAATCAAGAGTCTACAAGGGCTTAGGTTATGAAAATGTAAAATGACAGACGAAAAACAAATCCATGTCGCGTGTCGTCGCTGATGCTTGGACATCAAACCAAACCCGCTGTCATTTTATATTTCATTTGGAGAGAATTATACGGTATTTTCTTACGTATTATAGCAGGCTCTAGAAGGCTAATCCGTTTAGATAAAATTATTGATAGTTTTCTAAGTAAACTACTTTTTATTATTTTACACAAAATATATGTTACGACTGGAGATTTAAAATGCCCCTTAGTTGTTTGAATCTGTTTAGAATCGTAAAAAAATCTGTAATACTAGTTCGTAAGTAATAAATAATGTGAAGTATTTAGCTTTTATTCAAATTTGTTTTATTTACTATCAAAATCCTGAAAAATAATGAAGTAAAATCCACGAAGAAGCGTCTATCAGTTAAAATAACATGACCTATCGAATTGAGAATTGGCCACAGGCAACACTGATTGCGACTTTTTGAATATAGTGAGGATATAGGCAATAAAATAGTTTGCAATTGAAATAAAAATATCTAAATATATTAAGCTTTATTCCAACCAATATAACATTTCCATTACAATCTATAACTATGTATAAAATACTAGACCTTATGAGGAACTCGATAAAATAAAAAACAAAATAAAATTGGTCTCACGATTTAATACTTGATCAAAAAAACAAAACTGAAAATTATATTTACAAGAAAAAAATGATTTGTGTAGATATTTCGCTTACATCTAATTCACACGGATGTTAACGGCAGCCATTTTGAATCACCAGATGTTAGGTATTCAAAATGGCGCCTCAGACAATAAATTAACAATTAATAAATATTTTTATTACAAATATTGGTAATATTATTGTGAAAGTCACTTAATAACAATTCTTAAATATTACATTTTAGACGAATTGGAATGAAAATTGGCACTAGCATGGAGGGAACACATTTCATCGACAATTTAAAAAAATTGAATTTTAATCTATGCACGAAAGCTCGGAATCATCGTTGTCGAATCGGGTAAGGCCATTAAGCATTCTAATACTTCTAAGTGCGTATATCAATTCATTTAGCATTTATATCTACATACTATCACAAATATATAGAATACACATATTGAAGTTAGGCACGTCCTGGTTTAATAGTAACTTTATCATCTGGCAACACCAGACATCAAAACAGTGAAATGTCAAACGTCAATTTTTAAGTAATCTATCTAGCTTCGACTGTTTTCGGTATTTCCACAAAATGCTGTACCTACGCTATTACATTTCAGCTAACTTTGCGTTACTTTAACGCCATTACATTAAAAAAAACTGTATAAGAGGCTAAAAAAACACCACTGTTAAACATAAGAGTTTGAACTTTTTTAAATTTCATAGGTTTTTAGGTTCAAATATTATTTAATGCATAAAAATATAGTTTTTAAATGGTTTTCCTTATGTAATGGCGTAAAAACTTACTTACTCAACCGCGTTGATGGTGATGGTTTTACCTTTGGGATCATCAAAACGGTCCATTGTTCTGATGTCCAGCATCATCATGATACCATAAAAGGTAATGGCCAGCATCACAAAGGTGACGAAGAGACCAGACCAGATCGGTACTGAGAAGAATCCTACACAGTTGAAGGAGTCACCAAATTGGGGTGTGTCACTGGAGTTGGTTTCCTTGAAGAATGGTTGAACCTGAAATAATTGACTTAAACTTAGAATTGCTTAGAATTAATTAGGTGGAAGTCTTGACACCAAAATTTAGCATGAACTTTACAATAGCTTCGTAAAGAAATCATACATATCCATTCAATGTTTGTAATTTCATTTAGTTAGCCCATAGACCACTTTTCAAGTTTTGCTTATAAATTTATAGTTACTATTCAATTTTGGATATTGTTTATGCTACAGGTACATTTCATGCACAGCAAAATGTTAAATAATGGAATCAAAGATAGATTTTTAATATTATTCACCTTCAAATCTCTGAAGATAACAGTAGTCTGTTCAGTGTCGTTAAGTTTCGAGAAAACTGCATTCTGGCCACAACGATATGAGAACCCAAGGATGGCATACACTTCAGAATTGGTTGTCAATTCCTCACCATTGTATGTAATGGAATCTGAAATTAATAATTCTCCATAAGTATATTTATAGTACCATATAACTACAGTCAGAGTGTGTATAATAAGTTTTGATTTGCCTTTACTACATGGAATTGATTACAAAATTTTGAAAGCACAATATGATCAACCTGTGAAATATCAAAACAAACTTGGTAAATCTTAGAGGGTCTGAAGGTATGAAAGTTAATATCAAATAGCTTTTACAAAGTGGTAAACTATAATTATAAAGGACAAAAACTATAACCATAGACTAAAGTTTATTGATTTATATTTAAATTAAAAAACATGTTCTTCACACTCTAGATAAGCTATTGAAGATATTTACCAGCTATTTTAGGACTCAAATATGGAACTCAATTAATTTAAAAACTATGTTAAGTAGCACTTCACATTATTGCTGACAGAGCTGAAACATAGTCAACAATCACGAGGTCAAATAATTCAAGTTATTTTGTCAAACATTTTATAACTATTACTCGCACCTCAAATCTTCACTTCAAATCTCTTTCATGTTATGCAAACCCATTCATCAAATAACCAATTTCAATTTCTTTTGTAATACAACAATTTTCATTAGTAAAATAAGGTATAAATCAGGAAGCTTGTCCAATTTACCATCAGACCAAACCACTATTTATAATTTATTTAAAAGTTCAAATACATACATCAGTTAAGTCATATTAATATGATCTTTTTAAATTTTGTAAATCATACTAGGCTTATAATGTTCGTACAGGTAATTGCAGTTTATATTTTTAATAATTTTCATTCATTCATCAAAGCTTACAATTTTTTTTAAATCAAGCATAATTTTACTAAAACAATAACTATCCACTTACCCAGGAACCAGTATCCTGACTTTGACTCAAAGTTTAATATAAGGGATCCATTGCTAAAGTTCAAAGTAGCCTGCATGATAGTTTCATTAAAGTTTGTAGTACCTCCAGAAAGACCAGTAAGATTGAACTCTCCTGCCTTGCTAGTGATGATAATATCCTTAGCATAGAATCTAAGGCCGTTCAAAGCGGTACTGTAGAATAAACCTGGTGTTGCACGGCGAGTACGTAAATGGCTTTCTGGAATGGTCCATGAGGGGAACTCTCCGGTGTAAATAGCAGCTACTTTGTCATATTGCTCTTGCAGCTTACTAACCATGGCCTCCATAAAATCGTTGTGGCGCAGAAGCATATCAGCTCTAGACTCACCCTCGCGAGCATCCCTTAAGTTGATAAATAGATATTTCACGTTTTCCTTCTCAATCTCGGCAGATAGCCCATTTTCTGTCAAGGTCACATGGTCAGCGTTTGAATCAGAGTATTTGTGGAAAACTTCCAATACATTATCTACAGCTGGTAAGTATAAGGCCTCAGCAATATTTGATTTCAAATATGGGAATGAGGTTTTTCCTTCAGAGTTCTTACGTGAAAAGTCCTCAACGGATAGCGATTCATCGATGAACACGACAGTGAATTGGTCATCCTTAAGCTCATTATTCAGTATGTCCTCGAATTCTGATTGAGATACCTCTCCAAGAGGATTAGATTTCATTGAGGGACCAGCTAAATCACCCCATAGCATAACAGGTACACTCACCGAGGCCAAGCTAGACGCAACACATAATAATGCAAACGATAACACTAAACGGCTAAACGCCATTTTTAATGATTAAATAACTTGATATACGGACTATAAGTAATGTTTTAGCCCAAAATTGTCATAAATAGACGAAAAATGGGCGATGACGAGTGACCATCGGTCATGTGAAAAGTGATCATATGATTGATTTGACGCTTCTCTATGTCTCGGTGTTACTAGTATAAATATATTATTTGTTTCTTCAACCGCAAAGTTGCGCAACAAATCCCTGAACAATATATCTATGATTTACTTTTATTTAAAAGAGATCCCATATTCTTTAAAATAAAACTCTTTGTCCAATCTGTCAATGACGATATTGTGTCCAAGCAAAAAAATTACAAAACTTCACTATTATAAAATGAAGACAATGAGGTTGCTTACTTTATTTCTAATAAGCGTTATCAATGTAAATGCTAATACAGTTCCTGTATTTCTATTAGATTATGAGTCTGTTCTTCCTCATGTAGTAGTAGAGCCGAATCCATTTAATAAAGTCGATACTTCAAGTTTCTTCGATATAATTCATGAAGCTATAAGGAATTCAAAGGTAGTAATAATGTTCGTAGAAGAAAAATTCAGTACTGAAGATATAAGCATCAAAGATGAATTTGGAACTCCATTTCCATATTTAAAACAAGGTCTCGGTGATAAAAAAGTTATGTACTTCCCAAAAGTAATTGAGCCCTACAAATTACTCAAGCAAGTCTTTCAACATCAGAAAAATAGTGTATACTATGTATCTAGCACTAGTAATAAAATACAAATACGTAATGGACGTCAAAAGCACTTCTATATTTATTTCAAAGACTCAGTTAATGACACTCGAGCTAACACGTTGAGGCGCCATGATATGGTTATGCAGGAAATATATTTTGTAATACGACGAATAGCATCCGGGCCCGTTGTAGGATTTTATACGGGAAAGATGAATCCAGTAGTCATTCGGAAAATCAACTTTCTACCTCCAAGGGTAGCAGTAAGAAAACAGGTTCCAGGCGTAACAGTTACTAGTACTGGAGCTCTTTTTCGACTTTTTGGTAAATAAAATATAATTCATAATTTCATTAGTATCATCTAGTAATACTAAAGACAACCTCTTTACATTTTTATTTACAGGAGTATATTCCACTGTTGGTACTCGTCGGTCCACGTTTAGTCAAAGTCCACTGGTTACTGAAGAGAGATGGGCGCGACGTCAACTAAATATTCGAATGGCATACACCGATTTCGAACTGGAGTTCACATTTTCATCTAAACCTGAGGGATGGATAGCAGGTAATCGTCAATTCTACATTATATTTGTCAATCAAATATATAATAACTCTAATAAGTATATTTGTCACTAATTGGCCTCAGCTAATGTTTGTTAATCGGTTTGGTTGTTATTAACATGTAGAAAACTGTTTTTAAAGGCTATTTGACAAGACTTTAAAAACCATTCACCACAAATGATTATTTGTTAGTAGCTTATAGAACCTACATAAATTATTATTTTTGACTCTGTAAAGTATTGTTTTTAAAAACTAAAATAAGAAATAATGTTATTAAACCACTATAACACTTAGCTATAACTTGTAAGCCAACATTAAGTTTTACGTGTTAGTCTGCATTTTGTACTCAATTTAATGCAAAATAGCATAAAAATCTCCTGGAATTCCATTTAGGTAAATGTATTCCAAAGAATGGAAAAACACAAAGACCTGATCACGACGCTGTTACGAGTGAGGGATACGCGCTGGGTTAAAAACAAAAACCAATAATTGTAAACACTACATTAGATCAAAGCCAACCTTTAACATTATATCCTAACTTGATACATAATGTGAATGTGCTCATGATAAATGTGAGGTTAGCAGTTTTTATATTTCCAGCTTAAAATTGGAATAATATCTGTAAAATACTCCCAACCATTACGGCGCTAATTTTAGACAAAGTACATATATAATGTTTACTTCTATGAAAAACAATCTCCAACAAAATTAAATCGCAATACGGGATTAGGAATATACAGGCAAAATCATATTATTTATAAAGAATATATATAAAAATCATTTACTCATAAGGTAACACAATGTACACTTATGAACGTCAAAAACAGAAATGTATATAAAATGCCTCTAATTTTACATTTACTGCCAGTTCCCAAATCAAGGGCGTAGAACGGAAGAGAAGAACTGGTAATAAACTCTCCGCCTCTCTTTTTATAAGTATGCTACATCATCGTCTATTTCAATTGTGTTTAATATAGATGAAGAAATTTGTAAAGATTAAACAAGATACTCCATAACGATCTTTAAAACTATGTTATGTACATGTTACTGTCAATAGCACATTATTTTATAAACAGTATTATTATTTACAAATTTCATAAGTATGCATTTTATGCATTTTCTGTAACGATAACGATAACTCTTCATCAGATGATATGTCAAGGAAATTTCTTAATTATCACTTTAATATTAATTTCAGTGGAAATTGCTTTGCTATCATTTTATATAAACCTATGTATTTTACCGTTTAGAAAATGTAGCTCTTTTGGAATGGGGTGAAGAAGTTGGTCACACAAAACTGGGGGTGACCGTCCCGTGGGAGCACTCTTATATTTGTGGAGAGCCACTGACTATAGTTAATACTAGAGATGGAAGTGCTGTTATTATATCGCAATATCAGGTAAATTGTATATTTACAATATTAGTATTTTAAATTACACATAAATGACTAAATAAGCCTTTTTTTCAGTTACAATCATTTCATTCCGATGTTTATTTACGCAACAGTTCGGGAGGCAACAATACACACTGTTTTGGTCCAGCTATTCATTGCGGGCCATATTTTAACTCGCGAATATTGTCTGGGTTGATGATAACATTTTTATTTCTTGGGATTTTAACGTATGGTGTCATTATTTTATATAACTGTAATTCAAATGACAGATACGATGATGCTCAAGGTAAACCACTTGTGATTGCTTCTGATATGCATTAGAATTTCTTTTATTAATGAAAAGTAATAATTTCGTGTAAGAATGCTTCATTGAGTTAATTATAAGTTATTTATGTTATAAAGTTAATAAATAGTGAAAATGTCGTGTTACATAATATTTATTTTTATATATAATTAGAGATAGAGTTGCCCCACATTGTCGTCAAGTTGTTCGTTGAGAAAAATTGCCAGTCTTAAAAGATTGAATGCATCACAGATTAGCCTAGTCGCGTAACACTCTTATTACTGTAAGCTTATCTGTGTTACCTGAACAAGTTAGTCCTTGGATAAAATAACGTTAGGTTTAGGTTAGCTAACGCATTTAGGTTAAGCGGCAATTATGAATTTATGTATCATTTAATTTTATATAAATGAGCACAATTGTAGCTAACGCAACACGAACAAAGACTATAAACATCCAAATTACAGATTTGTTGAAAGATGGAAGAAATTGAGATTGTCTTTAATGCATATTAGGGCACTTCATAATGCTGAAATGGTAACGATTTCAAAACACAATATTTTGTCGATGGCTGTCCATTTTAATACAATTATTATATTATTTTTGAAATGTATCACGAACGATAATGATATTCAACTTAGCCTTCTAAATCCCGACAGACACGAAATATCGCGAACAATGACTGCCGTATCACAAATTCAACCAACAGTCAGATTCAGAAACGGTATTTAGAGGAGAGTTACTTTTAAGTCATCTTAAGTCAACTCACGATGTCAACAAGTCAAGATGACTCAAGTCATCTTAATTTAAATTAATGAAATGAATGAAGAGATGAATGAGAAATTCAGAATACACACTTTAAATGTTAATTCCACCATAACAGCATTATTGTTTATGATAAAAGTTATAACCTATCAGATCTGGCTTTACATATATAGATTTTAATTAGTTGCTGGTGACAAGATGGCGCTACAGAAGGATTAACAATGATAATAGAAATAACCGTTATTATTCTTCTTAACCGTATATTTTTATTGAATAGACCTAATTTAAGTTTAGGTTTTTACTTGTATTGGTACTGGATAAATAAAGATAGTTTAGGGTGTGGATTCAATTATATCTTTTCCTCTAGAATAAAAAATTGTGAAAATATTTTTTATAAAGTAAATAATTACTGTTCAAGTAATCACCAAATAATAAAATCAAAGCCTCGCCCTTATAGTGCTTTCGCAATACTTGAACGGCCCCTTGAGTATGAAATAAAAGACGAATAATTTCATAATAATATATTGCACTAATCTAATAGTCGGACATACATTTAACCAGGCAGACCCTTGCTTTAACAACAATAACAAGTAAATTATGATGCCACTTAACTCTAAGCCAAATATAATAATAAAACAAATTATGTATTCTACAATCTATGGTCGCATTGTAATACTTGTGTTTTAAATGACATTTGTGTATCAGTTTTTTAATGAAACCTCTATAAAGCACAAGATTTTGGTTGAATCTATATAAAATTGATATTAAACAATAATAATTCCAAAACTATAATACCAGTCCTTTAAATATATTAATAGCTAGGAATTGGTTTCCGGCAGATGAGCAAGAGTGTTTTTTGTACAAAAATGATTTTGTGAAACTATCAGCATCAATATATCTTGCTGACAACACTTGTTGTGTGTAAATCAATTTCTTCATTAAAGTAATTTATGAATGAAAACAAAAATAAAAAAAACATTTATTTGAACGTTGTAACTACAAGTGGTACTACTAAAGCTAAGACAATCACTACTCAAACCTGTTGAGACAAAATTTTACTAATATTTGGGCAATAGAAAAGACATTTTAATACCCCTTTATTAATAAAAACAACTTTTTTTATACTGTTCCGTCTCTGTCTGTCAAATTGTGTTAACACTGCTATAAAGAGAGTCGAGTACTGTCAATCAGTAAGAGTTTTTTTTAGTAAGGGGGTAGAAATTCTATAATTTATTGACATAAAGGAAATTTTATTGTTTTAAGAAAAATACGGCCATTGCCCAAAATTATTAATAAAAAAATAACTAAAATAATAATATACCAAAATTGAATAACGGAAAGTTTTTGGCATCACTAATATATACAACTAATGTACGTTGGAAAAGCTCACCGCACACAAGCTTCTTATATTATATTTTTGCAAACTATAAATGCAAAAGTATTATAGAGCTAGCAACATTAGTTAGTCAACTAATCGTAAATGTTGCCAGAACACAATACTTCAATTAATTTAAATAGGTAAGCTTGTAATAAACGAAAATCCATATTTTAAAAAAAACTTTGTACCACCAATGTCCGCTAACTAAAAATGAAACATCAGTTATTGAAATCTTTAGTATTGTCTTTATCTTGACTGCAAGTACCAGAAAAAAGCACATTACATATACACTTTTTGCAAAAGAACTTATCACTCTAGTCTGTGTGCGGTGTGCCTTAGAAAGTGGTGCGTTTTTAATTCTTCTTCTCTTCTTTCTTATCGTCTGTCTGCTCAGTCTGTTGGGTGGATTGTTGGGAGGATTGCTGGCTGTCTCTCTCTGCCGCCATCTGTAGATTACATACATATTACAATTTCTGTAATGCCTGATTAGTGATTTGACCTTAACCGAGGGAATATATAATGTATTTTATAAATCCTAATTAACATGGATTCTTTGAAACAGTCTATATGTCGCAGTAAAGTATTTATAAATCAGAGAGTTAATTGAATCTCTAGACAGTTAATTAAATGTCTATATTCAATCAAGTCGCTAGCATTTTGATTTAAATAAAGCACCATCGAAAACGTTTAACTATCTGTCTGACCGAAAGCCAGCATGTTGATTAACAATGTAAAACAAGACTGCCATGATTATTTCATTTGTTATTGTTATTTCGGTGTGATCGTGAAGAACTGAGAGCTTGGGAATTGCGTGTTTTGCTTTATTGTAAATGGTTAGGTTAGGTTAGTCTTGTTGCCTAGTAACGGTTAGGAAAGTCGTTAAACGTTTCGTTCACTGACTTGTCTGACGGAACTTTAGAGACTTGATTGAACATCGACCATTAATTAACTGTCTAGAGATTCAATTAACTCTCTGATTTAACTACTTTACTGCGACATATATATCGCTTGCTCCAGGGAACATAATCGTAGAGAATTTTTTGCACATCAATGTTTTTTAACTAATTTCACTGTACAATGTTGCTTCCTATCTCATTTTCTCCCACGTTAAAAATCTTATGAATGTCGATGTCCCCGTTGCATCCGGTTTGAAATCACAACGATTCTAAAGAAGTTTTAATTTCAAAAATTGCTTTCATTTGATACACACATAATTGTATATACTTTATCCTTTACAGTATCCTAATAGGACAACCTTCTGTAATGATTTTTTTCCCTGACTGAGATTCTTGACCAATCCAAATGAAACGGGCCCTAACGTTTCTGTATCCAATAGAGGAACGTTTCGTGACCAACCCCAGTGACTCTTTATACCTAAAAGTTACCATTAAATGGTGTTAAGTGGAAACGTAACGTTTAACAAGAGGAACCCCCCCCCCCCCAAATATTAGTTACGTAATACTTGAACACTCCCTGTGGGACCTATTGGGACCCATCATGTTGCAGATCTGTGGTGGGAAATTCTATAATGGGTATGACGTGTCATATTTTAGAAGCACGCGTATGGCCACTGTTTTTACCAGAGATTCCGTGTCGGCCATTACAGTTTTGTGTATGAAATGGAAATGTAGGAAGAAAATCGCCCCCAAACGCACTCGCAAGTGAGGATGATAACTCTCCTCCGTCAATCTGGCACGTTTGCTTGACCAATGCATTTAATAAAATGCGCTGGCTCAAAAACGTGCAAAGTTTTGTTAGAAAACAATTTTTATATCTGTCGTACGTCAAATCCAATATGTTTTGACATTGGATATTATAAATTTAAAATAACATTTCTTTGACGAATTTAATAAAAATCATACATATTTCATACGTTTCACGATTGTTGAGACTTGAGAAGTCGAATTATTTAACCGATATATATATAAATGAATCCCTATTTCCCTTGGTCACGGCATCACGCGTGGACGGCTGGACCGATTTCGCTAATTCTTATTTTGTTGTGTTTGTTATTGTCAGGAGAAGGTTCTTATGAAAGCGGAAAATTGGAAAATTTAAGAATAGTTAACCACCTATAACACATTAAGTTATCCTGACTTTAGTTACGATAACATTTTTTTTTTCAGTGCATAACATTGACATTGAATGCGTGTTGCAAATATCGTCAAAGAGGATGTAAGAAAAATTAGCTAGATATAAGAAAAATTAAAATTAGTTATTATATTGATAAAATACATATAAAATAATTACAGTCGCTAATTGTTTGTGGCATTAATCTTGGAAATCCATGTTTTTCACATGGCCAGTTATATATCGTTAGTTAATTATCATATCATTTTTAGTTAATTATACCAATTCGAAATCAATATTCAGAGCTAAGACAGTACAGCGTCTGTCGGATCAGCTATTTTTTATAACTATTAAATAATGTTTGTTAAATTAAAATAATAAAATATAATAAATAATTATAATCCAATAAAATTAAAAAAAAAAATCTAACCTATACGAACGCATTTACGTACACGTACGTACGAATTGTCATGAACGTTTAGCACGTAGTTATTAGTTACATTATAAATTTCACACTACAGAAATCTCCGCGTTACAGGAAGGAGAAACCGCGTTATATGGGGTCGGACATCGCGTAATGTATTAATTAACTAGAATATAATTAATCAGCCGTAATGAATTAAAAAAAAATAGTTCAATATTTGTACCGACTTGAATAAATGTAGGACTTTTCATATTATAATTATAATGTTTTTTTTTTCATAAAAATATATCGTAGAGCTGGTTAGACACGTAACCTATGTCAAAACGGACCCACGTTGCGTATGGGAATCATCCATGCGAACCAAAATCTTTTTGCTGCGCCTGCGCATTGCGCATGTCAAGCGCAATAGTTCACTTGCGACTTGTATTTGGGTTCGCATTAAAATCACGCACTCCGTCCGTTAACTTATCTATGTTTTAATAATGAGATAACGAAGCTGACCTTCTTGTAAGCCTGCTCGAAGAGCTTCAAGCTGGCCTGTTGCAGTGTGTTGGTGGCCGTACGAATGGCTTCCGGCTCGGCGCTGTCCTTCTGCGCGAGCAATTCACGGAGCTTGCCCATCTCCACGCGCAATTTCTCACACTGAAACGTTAAAAATTAATTATCATCTAAAAGTTTTCATATTTCAAGAGCATTACAAGCAAAATGCAAAACTAACTTGCCACCTTTTTGCCTTTTTGGATTTAAGGCATGCAGGCATTGATGGCAACACTGGAGTATTTTTATGGTATAACCCTAAATCCGTAGATCTTAATTTTGTTATAAAACGGGCAGCAGTCACGAGATGTTAAGAACTGTCAATGCCAGAGGGCTCGCGATTGCGTTGCCGGCCTTTTAATTGGAGGCTCTTTTCTTTAAGAACCCTGAGTTCAGAAATACATCAGTCGGTAGCTGATTCCATACACATCCATACCCACTTCATAAAATGATAATTAGGTCTAGAATTTTTTCAGAATATTAAAACTTAAATGAATTTTAATATATATAAAACTTAGTTCAAATATATAAAGCCCAGAATTTCTCGCAATTCGTGTGTGTAGCATTGAGTGATGACAAAAATAATAATTCAAATTGTATGTAATCCTAGACACACAAAAATTTATTGTAGATTTTCTATAATTATAATTTAAAATAAAAACCATGTCAATTGATTTATCTTTTGTTTTTTTTTAGTCCTTAATATTGTTGGGGTTACATTACCTAACTTCTAAAGGAAGAAGGATATTATAAACCCCAGACAGTCTGGCATCCATTTTTACCGATATCATAGAAATGACGACGGCTTAGATTAGATGCATTCACTTGTAGGTTTCAAACTAAAATGTAGTAACTTAAATTAAAAAATACATCTTTATCACTTATATGGAGCTTTCTTTAGATATAAAATAATTTATTTTGAAAACGCTGCCTCAATGATGAAATTTATTTAAAGACAACTCATGTCAAAATTGTGTCTACACTAATATTATAAAGAGCTGTTATATGTATGTTTGTAAGGTTTCCATACAGACTACTGGATCGATTTTAGAAAGCTAAATCTAAACCGACTGACACAGACTATAAATTTACAAAAAAAAAGGTGTGAAAAAATTATCCATAAAAAATCTGGAAAGTATTGAGGGTAGAACCAAAAACAAAATTTGTACAGTATTATAGAACGCATGAATATCAACAAAAATAATGTTTTATCTATGGGCAATTGTATCCCGAGTCGGAACTACAAAACAAAATGTTGTGTATGGGGAAGTTCTGAGGCTCTGAAGTTCTGGAAATAAATCTCTTCTCTAAGATTATAGAAGAAAGTTTCCATTTTTAACAATTTACAATAATCAAGCTAAAAATTCTAGAATTGTTCAATACCCACAGAGTTTTTTAAATTGACTAATGTCGGACATTCTACGTAAATTATGTTACGAACTTAAAAATGTATTACGTATATATTCGTTGTAATGTAAAATCTGTATATTGGTTAGATTATGAATGTGTGTATCTAATAATCAGAAACTAATTAATTAAAAACTAAGAAGCAATAGCATAAATATATCTATAGCCCAACTTAATAGTTCTATTATATATTATATAAAACATTTTATTTAACACAAAAACTGTTGTACATAATCTATAACAATTTTCACCAATTAAAAATAATTCATATAATGAAAATAAAAAATATGAATGGTTAGAAATAAATCCAAGTTTACAGTTACTCGTGTGAAAAATCACATACAAAATAATATAATACAATCAAAATAAGTTCAATTACAAAACTGCTGTGGTTTGTATTAATGTAAGCATAGCAGTCTTGTTCAGGAGCGCGACAATTGCATATAAAAGTAGTATTAGTATATTCGTATAGAAGACAATTAAAAACATACCTCTTCCTGTGGCAACTGGTCCTTGTATTCATCCATCTTGGTCTCCGTATCGTGTAGTACACCCTCAGCCTGGTTGGAGACTTCGACTCTTTCGCGCCTGGCTTTGTCAGCGGTTGCGAACTGTTCCGCTGCCTTCACCATGTTCTCGATCTCGTCCTTTGAAAGACCGCCCGATGATTGGATAACGACTGGAAATTTATTCAAATCAAATTTTAGTATACTGTACATCTAGACATAGACATTACATTTATTACTAACGAAACACACAAAATAATAATTTAAAAAAAGGAATAATGTACATTTTAAGTGTGGAATGCGTGTGTGGTTGTAAGCCAGGCGTTGGCTCAACATCTGTTTTTTTTTTAAATAATTAATATCCCAAACTGAAGACTGTGTTTCAGAACCTAATAACCAGTGATTTCAACAATTACTCTTAGGGACCGCCGTTCAAGTAGTATTAGTAAGCAGATTAACTGAAATTTATCCCCCCCCCTCCATATTTTTATTATATACCAGATAATTAAATAATTAATTATTTACTAAATCATCAATTTCTTTAAATCGACCAACCAATGAAATTTCTGAGCACCATTAACTTTCACTTTAAATAATGAAATTGGAACCAAGGTCCAGGGTTATAAGAAGCCTGTAATACTGGATATTATAAAAATAACACAGCAAAAGTTTAAGAAACAAAATCCTCTTTACAAAATAAGTATGTGTAAAGTATCGTTTAAAATTAGCTAATTTTATTCTTTATTTTAAAAGTCTGTATCGCAGTATCTAGGAAGGCACTAGACCAGAGAGTCTAGACCAGCTGGTGCTGCGAGTTATTCTTGCATCGCTGCAAAACCATTTGCACATGAGTACAAGCAGTGATCGACAATGCATCTAGACTAAAATTAATATTGTTAAAGCAGTATTATGTTTTAAAAAATATCAATAAATAATTAGTATGAATGTATACAATATTCCTTTTTGATATCATTCTTCATATCATGATTCATTCTTTGCCGACCAAAAGTTTTCTAATTTATTATACAGTGTAAACTCTATATAACGACACAGTAGGGACTGTGGATTTTACAGCGTTAAAGACAGTTGTCGTTAAATGGAGAGAAAAGATACGTATAGATGATCTATGACTCCCACTTATTAGTCATGGTCAACAACAGTCTTCAATTTCTTAGAAAGTTCGTGTGCATGATGCCGACAGTCCAGTTTACTGAGGGCTGGGAGAAGCTTAGAAAGTAGTTTATTACTCAATTGTTGTCGTTAAATAGACAGAACTGCATGACTCCCACTAATTAGTCATGGTCAACAACAGTCTTCAATTTCTTAGAAAGTTCGTGTGCATGATGCCGACAGTCCAGTTTACTGAGGGCTGGGAGAAGCTTAGAAAGTAGTTTATTACTCAATTGTTGTCGTTATTGAGAGTGGATATGATAATGCTATGTAGAGTGTGTCGTATGGAAGTCAAGCTAAACCAACCAAAGCCAAAGATTTCGACGCTTTAGGGAGTTCGTCGTTAAATCTAGGGACGTTACATGGAGTTTACACTATTATTAAATTTTCATAACTCACTTTGTTGTTCCTTTCCAGTGCCCTTATCCCTCGCCGATACGTGTACGATGCCGTTAGCGTCAATGTCAAATGTCACTTCGATTTGTGGCACTCCCCTGGGCGCAGGGGGAATTCCCACGAGCGAAAATTGTCCGAGTAATTTGTTGTCCGTCGCCATTTCACGTTCACCCTGGTGCACTTTGATTTCCACTTGGGTCTGGCCATCAGCAGCTGAAAATTACAATTTTACAAGTAGAAAACATGCAATATATGTTTATATGTCTCCCAATTACATTTTTTTTTACAAAACGGACACTTAATGTCAAGTGATGCCGCCGCCCATAGACACTTTTAATGGCAGAGTGCTTGCGAGTGCGTTGCCGTCCTTTTAAGAATTGGTACGCTCTTTTCGTGCCTAAGTCGAATTGGTTTGGAAATATTTCAGTTCAGTGAACTCTGCCTGAAAAACTGCCTTAGAAAACGCTCAGTTGTGGAACGACGGACGTCGAGGTGATACGGATGGTATTTCGTATTCTGCCTCGACGTCCTGATGAAACTCAGCTGCAGGTATTAATCCGAACAACTCCTCTGAACACTCTCCATGGTAGAAGCAATAGAAGATACAGAGTGACCCCACATCTCTACGCAACGACAAAGATACATATCTCATAGCCATATGTTTACAGCAATGATATTATTTAAATAACATTACATATAAATATCTATCGATAACATTAGGAACTTATAATTGCTATCTGTATCGCAGTATCTAGGAAGGCACTAGACCAATGAGTCTAGACCAGCTGGTGCTGCGAGTTATTCTTGCATCGCTGCAAAACCATTTGCACATGAGTACAAGCAGTGATCGACAATGCAACTTTAATAATTATAATAAATCAAGCTGTACAGATTGATTAAGTATTAAAAAAACAGCACATAAAAATAGCAACAGCATGCAAATGTCAAAACAATTAGAAAAGTTATTTATATTTTTAAAATATTAAAATTAGGGATGCATAGACACGACTTTTTGCCGATACCAATGCTTGGTAAAATAAAATAAAATATAAAGTACACAAACGTATAAGATTAGAGGTTAAGATATTAAAATGAAGAATTAAGAGTAATAATTAAATTAAAATACAATAAATAACTGTCAATAATTAAAATTAATATTTTTGTAATTCTGTATTTTATTTAATTTGGTACCGAAAACATACTACCCGCAAAATGGAATACGCGGACAAAGCGGGTGAGACAACAAAGTGAATAAACCGCGGGGATTCCCCGGGCATAGATAGTCCGTGCCTCGCAACGAACTAGATTAAAAAAGATGCGCGTTCACATCACTTTATTGAAGCGCGAAAATGGAAAACTAAATGGTATTTATTTAATATAAATTAAAAACATTAATCAAACTTGATATATTTTACCTTAATTTAATTTTTATTCACCAAGCATTAGTATCGGTATCATTTTCATAAGAGTAACGGCAAAAAGGCGTGTCTATGCATCCCTACACTTTCTATAGTCAATGATAATAAATGTCCCAATCGGACCTATCTGGGACTCATTGCTAAAACTAGCGATTGTCTCTATTTACATAAGTGAAATAATAAATTTATTTTCTCTTTGACATTTACAACCCTGTCAGAGTAGATGACACTGACAGGTGGTCTCCGTAAAAATCTCACCTGTAGAGAACACCTGGCTCTTCTTGGTCGGGATTGTAGTGTTCCTTGTGATTAACTTAGTGAACACTCCACCCAGGGTTTCGATACCGAGCGACAGGGGTGTCACGTCAAGCAGGAGAATGTCTGTGACGTCACCGGCCAGAACACCACCCTGAACAGCTGCACCGACGGCCACGGCCTCATCGGGATTGACTGCCCTTGATGGTGCTCTGCCGAAGATCTCTTGGACTGTTTGTTGGACCTGGAAATTTTGTTTGTGAATGTAATATTGAAATTCTTCAATGTATTATAAATAATAGAACAATTGGCAAGATTGTTTTCTTTAGAAGGCTTCATCAAACGATTTGTTTAAATAATTTAAATTTTTTCGTTAATTTATTGAAATGTCTTAATAAAGCAATGTATACTAGAATCTAGAAAATGCAGTTCTAGGCTTAAACAAATATGACAAAAACTTTGGATCAACTGATATGAGGTTTTGTTATGTGTACGATTAATAAAATATCTATTAATAACTAGCAATCAGAACCGTTCGATAATTAAAAGCAAGGAATAAAAATAAATATATTTTAGTTAGATTTTTATTAGATGCTTATACCATAACAACAGGCACGTAGCTATAGTTGCAAACAACTCTAATCGATAGTCAATACATACTAGTATATTAGATTTCTGTGGTCTGTGAAGTTTATATATTATTTATTTTAAATCCAACCATAGACTCGCACATCGGAAACTCAATGAGAAAGAACATAGATTTCTTATCCCTGTCTCCTGTATTAACTATCTGTTACCTAATAGAGGCACTCCTGCTTGATGACAAAAGTTAATTATCTATACACACGCGATATCTACGAAAAAACAAAACAATCAGTAGCGAAATCGCGTGTCTGTATATCTTAAAACCATTATGTAGGTAGGTATACACGTTAATGACAATCAAGGGTTGTGTGTATTTTTGAATGACGTATACTAAAAACAAAAATGTCTAAAAAATAAAAAAATGTTTGAAAGATAATAGCCGATTCTCAGACTTACTGAATATGCATTAAAAAATTCATAAGCATCGGTCGAGCCGTTTAGGAGGATTATGGGAACGAACATTGCTACACGAAAATTTTATAGATATAATACTCGTAACGTTGATTTGCCTTTAACTAAACTCCTTTACATGTCAGTGCCATACCGTAACTGTCAGCTGTCACTGTCAATGTCACAGAGCTTATAAAAATAATCGCTAATTCACAAGAATTGTCTGTGAAACATGACAATGACAGCCGACAGTACTGCTATTGCTCATGTTACATCGTCAACATTTTGGTATTACATAAAAACATGTTTTTGAAATGTTTGCAAGATTATAATCTGAATGTACACTCAGTACAGCCAGTGAATATGTCCTCAATTTAATATTGCACCCGGTCAATGACCTCGCCCAACCAACTATGGAGTTGGCCGAAGCTTGTGCTGGAGTGCTTAAATGTAGCAAATAATAATACGTTGATATGAGTTTAGTAAGTTTCTCCCTAATATAATTTATCTCCCCCTCCTCATATCTGCAAAACTCTCAAAAATAATTCTTACCTAGTATAAATTTTTGTCTTACCTTGGGCATTCTTGTCATTCCTCCGACGAGGAGAACCTCACCGACATCGGTGCGAGAGACTTCGCCGTCTTGCAAAGCTTTCTGGCAAGGCGCAATTGTCCGCTTAATTAGATCACCCACCAAGGACTCGAGCTTCGAACGGGTCATCTGAAATAATAATATGTAGATTAAATTTTCATTAATTCCCGTTTCTATTAATACATAGAAACTAAATTACACATGAATAAGAAATTCTGACAAGCAACGATACACGGACATAAGACTTAGAACAGGTGTGACAGAAATTCTCACTAAGATAGAGCAAATGCAATGCTATGGAGCTACGATGAAAAATACAGCAAAATTGAATCCCCTAAAAGCGGAAAGAAGAAGAAGAGGCCGACAACGTAACAGATGGCAGGACTAACTAACAGCAGGCTACAACTGGAGAAGAGTCGCAAAGGATAGAGAACAGTGGAAAGGCTTAGAGGAGGCCTTTGTCAAGAGGCACACCAAACACCGAGACATATTGTAGTGAAAATATATTGAAGATCACAGATAATCTAAATATATATATATATATTACTAGATAGACCGGTCAAACGTCGTTTTTCCATGTACATTATTTCCAGGATACATTCTTTTTAGTACAAAAAAAAACCTACTATAAAAAAAATAGGGGTTGATCGTAGAGGAGTGAACATTAAGAATTGTATGTATTTTTGGATGTTGTATTGTATTGTCTAAAAAAAATTTATTGGGGTGGACACCCCTTATCACTTAGAGGTTTGAAAGGTAGATAGTAGCCGATTGTCAGACTTACTGAATATCTATAAAAAAAATCATAAGCATCGGTCGAGCCTTCTCGGAGGAGTAAGGGAACAAACATTGTGACTCGAGAATTATATATATATATAGAAATGTAATAATACCATTTTACTCATACATGATACCAATCATACATATATACATACTAGTATAAACCCAGAGCTCTGGGTAAAGATCCAGGAGAAGTAAGGCCCACAGAATACACAGTGTTGGAGATGTTTCTGAGATCTAATATAGAGTTATACATTTCATTCATTCTTACTCATTCTCTAACTGCTAACACATACCCACTAACATCATATACTCAGGCGTGTAGAAACTTCCAAAACAAAAATAAATAATGAATAAACACATTTTTTTTATTTTTTTATAATATAAATAGTGGGCTTTATTTAGTGGCTTACACATACAATATGTAACAAGGACATATTGATCCGTTGTCCATAGAAAAACAACAGACGGTTTCACTATGTCATAATTTAGCACCAATATCAACCACTAAAGCTTTGTGAACTGAAATGTGTGATACTTGGTGCAAACAAATATTTTAATATAATACATACTTCCTCTCCTTAACATATTGAAATGAGGTACAAGTCTGTAGCTATGTATTGCCATAAAGGCGTTCCTCAGGGTAGCATACTATGCCCGTTACTGTTTCTCCTGTACATTAATCATTTACCTATTTGTTTAGTAATAAATACAAATATTTTATTGAAATTGACCAATTATTATCTTACTACTACTGACTATTTGACACTAAACAATTTGTTATTAAGTAAAGACAAAACATAGTGAGTACCTAACAAATAGATCAATATATAAAGAAATAAAATGTATGTATACATATTTTCTAATATATATATATATAGGTGTACCTATAAAAAAATAACATATAAAATTCCAGTTTACTAACTTCAATTATATATCAACAACAACAGTACAAATTGAAACTTTCATTAACCCTTGAAAAGAAAATTATATGTAGGTAGACACAAAAAATTTACAAAATTGCAGGTACACTCAATAAAATTCCCTAAAATAGTTATCTTACCTTAAGATTCATGTGCTTGGGTCCAGAGGCGTCCATGGTCAAATACGGCAGGTTGATATCAGTCTGTACGGAGCCAGATAATTCAATCTTCGCCTTTTCAGCAGCCTCTTTAAGCCGCTGCATGGCCATCGCGTCTTTGCGGATATCGATGCCTTGCTACAAATGCATACAAAAAATTATTATTTTTTTGTTTACCAATTCAAATGAAGCGAATAGAAAAAGCTATTAAACCAGATAATAGATTAACATAGTCTTAATATTGTTACAAGCTGCCGGGATGGAGGAAGGCAAACCTGAACTTTTTAAAATTCATAATTTTGAGTGAATGAAGTTGTACTAGACGGTATGATCTAATTTAGCCCTTTTATATTCGCAGAAAATCGTAATATATCCGTTTAAATTATTGGAATATTTAAATCTGTATCGCAGTATCTAGGAAGGCACTAGACCAGAGAGTCTAGACCAGCTGGTGCTGCGAGTTATTCTTGCATCGCTGCAAAACCATTTGCACATGAGTACAAGCAGTGATCGACGATGCATTAGTTAATTTGTTATATATGTCAAAAATAGTACCGCAATAGGATTATATGATATCTGTAAGTATATATTTTTTCTAAAGACTCCTAAGACTTCCAATGTAAATAGAATCTTATCAAATTTTGATCTACAGGTGATGATGGTGTGATACTCACGTCTCGTTTAAACTCGTCAACCAGGAAGTTGACAATGACATTGTCGAAGTCCTCTCCACCGAGAAGAGTGTCTCCATTCGTGGACTTCACTTCAAACACACCCTTCTGAATCTCCAGTACCGAGATATCAAATGTTCCACCGCCCAAGTCGTAAACCGCTATACTGTAACGAGGATGCAACTTTATTCGTCGAATACTTGGCTTACATTAAGCATCTAAAAAATCTAGCATATTAGTTTTGCTAGTCTTTAAGAAAGAGAGCGTTCAAATATTACGTCACGCCAATTTATGGAGATTGACCCCCCCCCCCATGAAACGCGCCGTAACGATTATGTATCCAATAGTAAAACTACGTTTCGTGACCACACCCCAGTGACTCTTAATAACTAAAAGTTACCATTATGTGGTGTAAAATACTGGAAAGTCAAAAATAATATTAACATTAACGCGTAATTCAATCCCCGCCCCGCATCGTAACGTTTTACAGGACAATCCCCCCCCCCCCCCCCCACAAATTCGTTACGTAATACTCGAACGCTCCCAAAGGTAGTTGAACATATTGAATTCTAATCTGCATAAGTTATGACACGATAGTTTTTACTATTTAAAAGTATTTTATCGCCCAACAACGCTTTTTTTTATATTTATTGAAGTGAAACTTCTTTATCGGCGTTGGAAAAAATTGTGCCGTCACATTTTTAAGTTACGCGACATCTTTTTCTTGTCCCTACCAGGGTTGATTCGAAGCCATAAACAACAAACATATAGAATAATTATAACAATTATAGTAATAATTATATTACAATTAACGAAATTCTGTTATAATCTTAGTAGTGATAAGGTAAAATGAAATAATTGTATTATTTAAATTCATGTCTATGATAATAAAAGCCTTTTGTTAAACTTTATCTAATTTAACTTTATTTAACCAATGTATGTAAAGTTGCATATAGTATATCATTTTTCGAAAAATAAGGTCATAAGGTCATTTTCAATTCTTACGTGTCTACACTAGTACACGCACACATTTTTTTTATTTATTTATACGTTCTAACACAATTTGTATCCCAAATTTTACAGACACACATCAATTATATTAGAACATAAGTAAGCTATCAAAGGAAAAATAAAAACAAACACATATAAACTAAAATAATAATAATAATACTAACTAAATGAAAACTTAAACGTCATTAAGAGCATTATGAACAAGGTTACGGTATCATGGCAGACCGAAGATATGTTTAGTGCACCGCGAATTCGCGAATAATTCCAATTATATGTTCCAGAACTTCTATGTTGGTTATGTATCATATGTGCCGTCTTCAATATATGAAATATATTCATAACATATTCTTAAAATAAACAAACGTTCATCTATACACAAAATAAACATTCCAGCAAAAATTTGGAATCAAAGAAACATATTGTTACGAAGACGGGTCGACTGCAATGTTTCTAGATTTTTCCACTACCCAGAGAACTTTTCAGCAGGCTGAAATATGATTTCTGACCGTTTCAGGAGAGGGTCAATCACATATTAGAAAATTGTAATTTCCATAATGTTACCCTAGTTTTCAGGAAGCTGAAACCTTTTTTCAGTCGATTTCAGAACATGTGTAGTAGAGTGGTGCAGTTTTCAGGAGACCCGTTTTCAGGCGTTTTCAGGCCTAGGTATACCCCTTTGATGAAGGAATATTCTAGATCGAACTTTCTAGGTGTGAGACAAGGACGAAATCATACGAGAGAGAGAGAAGATCAGAACTTTCTCGAAACTAGACTGAGCACTCTAGAACGCCGTACGACAAGGACGGAGCAACGTGCGAAAGAGACAAAGAGTGCGGACGTTCTAGAATTGCGCAATCGCTACTCAGTAGCAAGCCCGCCTAGTGAGTTCTCGAATATTGTTTAGAATTATTCCCAGGGATATATAAGCGAGCCGAAACGCGACCAGTTACTTTAGTTTCGAATGCGATATCAATAGATAAACACCGAAGCGATAAAGTACTGTGTGAAGTGTGCATAATTGAAGTAATTAGTGACTGTGTTTTAGTGTGTTATAAGTGCATTTCTGCAATTAATTTGTGCCCATAAATTCCTCATTGATTTACCAAGAAATAAACCCTTGAATAAATCCACGGCGTTTTCTATCCGATCCCCTAGCTCGTAACAATATCAAAATATACTAGGCGGAATCAGCTTGCGAGTTTATACGTGCATTTACATATATGTTGTTAAAAATTTGGAAAATTCAAATCTGTATCGCAGTATCTAGGAAGGCACTAGACCAGCGAGTCTAGACCAGCTGGTGCTGCGAGTTATTCTAGCATCGCTGCAAAACCATATGCACATGAGCGCAAGCAGTGATCGACGATGCATTATATTATATACGCAACGCTCTATGAGATTTTAAATAATATATTGTATAAAAAAATTCACAAACGACAAATAAGTCGCGTTTAGTATATTTTAAATCAAATTGTAAACGTAAACGCGCATCTTTTTTAATCTAGTTCGTTGCGAGGCACGGACTATCTACGCCCGGGGAATCCCCGCAGTTTATTCACTTTGTTGTCTCACCCGCTTTGTTCGCGTATTCCATTTTGCGGGTAGTATGTTTTCGGTACAAAATAAAATAAAATACAGAATTACAAACATATTAATTTTAATTATTGACAGTTATTTATTGTATTTTAATTTAATTATTACGCTTAATTCTTCATTTTAATATCTTAACCTCTAATCTTATTGAACGTTCGAGATTTACCCCCGCGAACTTAGTTTCTCCTTAATGTGGTTTTAGTTAGCCTTAATACCGTGACACGAAAGAATAATTTCACTGTATTATCGTCACAATAATTTGAATTTTATTTACACTTCGGTCTAAGTAACACGTGGTTGGCTATGCTAACACCAAAAATTAAAAAAAGTAGAAATAATTGAATTTCACGGTATTTCGTTTACTACAAAATAAATTTAATTTATACTTTAGCCTTAATAACACGTGGTAATCATGATATTGAATTGTAGCTTATATGACACGTTTGTCGGGATACCACAGCAGTGCCATCTATTGATTACTTACTCAATCCAGTCGAAAAGTATCGACATATGTTAGAATCTTTTGGAGTTAACAGATACTTGTGACTGTCAATTAATTATAGAAAAATAATTTGCAATAAAATAAAATTGCGACTATAATTAAAGATCTAAGCCATCCTATCTCTTAAGTTGGACCAGACTGCTCACAGTGTGCCAATTTAATTAAAAATCGGTTAAGTAGTTTAGGAGTCCATCGCGGGCAATCATCGTGACAGGGGATTTATATATATCAAGATTTTATGTTACCAAGCATTGGCATTGGTGTCGGCCATCATCATCCCTAAAAAAAAACTTACATTTTATCTTCAGTCTTGTCCATTCCATAGGCCAGTGCGGCGGCTGTGGGTTCATTGATCACACGGAGTACGTTCAAACCAGAGATTTGTCCTGAAAAAATATTTTTATATATAAATCTTTTGTGCGTGTTTTCAATTATACTCTATACTCGTATAATCGTCAGTTCAGCGTCGTGGTCAGCCAGAAAGAATCTAAACCAGACTATTTACAGAAGCTTCTGGCCTTAACTCTTATAATATGTAGTTGAAAAAGAGAGACAACGGTGATTGCCGTGTATAAGGACATTATAAAGTTATTGTATATCAATTATTTTTTGTAACTGAGACGGTATGGTGCCGTTCAAGTATTACGTGAGCAGATTTACAGCAATTTATCCCCCCCCCCCTCTTGTAAGCAAAAGTAAGCAAAGCTCTCAAAAATAATAGTACATAAGCGTATGAATTTCTTGTAGGAATACTCGAAAGTGCATTTCGTTTTCAAGCATAGACAATGTGTAAAGTAAATAATTACTGTTGACGTAATCACCAAATAACACATCAAAGACGTAATACTTTAACGGTCACGTTATTTTTAATTTAGGGTTTAGTTTGTATAAGGTGTACAATAGTGTAGTCGAATAAAAAAAATATTTTATAATCAATTGAAAGCGGTTTGGAAAGATTTAGTTTGGAATAATACTTGATTGTAGTTTTACAAATATCCCAAAACTTGAGGAATATTTTTGTATGTTCGAGTTAGCAAAAACATGTTTGGTTTGGTATTTAAGATGTGTCTGTCGGTCCTGCTACAAAATGTATCTCTGCATCAATTAAAATTAAATTAGGTAATAATTGTAAGTTTTTAATAATAATACATAGCTTCAATCCGTTCAAAAAGTGTTTTTCTTAATGTGTAAAAGCTATGTTAACAAAAGGCAATACCAGAGTCACACAGTTATACTTTGTATTTAAGATGTGTCGGTCCTGCTACAAAATGTATAAAGACCTTATATGAATAACAGTCAAATACAAGAAATTACTGTAGTCAGGCAGAGACACACAGTTGAAAATAAAGGTCCTGACAGAGTTTTAACCTCAGTCGAATTGTTGGCAGCGTTTTAAATATTCTTCAACACATATTATCAACCGATTATACCCGCTCATCGGTAATGAAAAGATCAACAGAAAGAATGACCGGACGGACAATTGTTCATTAAAATTTTGGATACCCTGCCTATTATAGTTTTGAAGTTAAAAAAAATAGGTTACAAGTTTGACCTGAAGTGACAGATGATAGACTTCCAAGCATGTCTACAGATTTCTCAGACATTAAGTCGAGATAGCATAACATTTTATATTTTCCAAGTTTCCATCCTCTCAAATCGCTTGATTCAGATATTTGGAAGTTGGTTAAATTTTTCTAAATTATTTTTATTATAAAATATTCTATATTATATCTATCTTCAGTGGTGATATCATTTACAATATTTGGGGTCAGAAATAAATAGGTGTTTGGTATATGTTGTGTTCTTAAAGTGTATTGTTGTACTGTATCGCAGTATCTAGGAAGGCGCTAGACCAGAGAGTCTAGACCAGCTGGTGCTGCGAGTTATTCTTGCATCGCTGCAAAACCATTTGCACATGAGTACAAGCAGTGATCGACAATGCATAATTTTAAAATACTAATTTTTACATGTTCTTAAGATATACCATGGTAATTGTTTCACTAATTAAAGTTGGTGTAGTACAGGGTAGTCTTGTAGGGTCAACTTTTTTTATTAATTACATCCACACACAGACTCATGCAACATCCTCTAACAATAGATATTATTTACCAAACATAATGCCTAATGATTAGTAATATAAGGATATGAAAAGGAATGCTACGGTGCATTCATCATGTATGACAAAATGAGAAACAGTTAATAAATAGGATATACAAGGCAACCTTGGATGGTGAACTCAAGTTGGGTAGGCCTTGTCGGAAATACCAGGAGGTACCAGAGAAGGGACCAGTTAAAAGAACCTATGACAGAGTGGAAGTAAATGTCATGATAAAGAGGTATGTTGAGATAGCAAGTGGAGATCCATGGACCCTGCCAATGCTTTTGGGAATAAGGTGTGAAGAAGTATGAAAGCACTTTTTGTTTCTTATTAAATGTAAAGTTATTTAATTCCTTACAAACTGTGTACTATTTATATTTTTCAATAATAATATGTATTTTAATCAATTCACATAAAACATTAACTTCTATAGGTGATAATCCGTTTTATAATATCGTTTCTAAAAATCACCCATATGACCCCAGGAATCTTACCAGCATCCTTGGTAGCCTGTCGCTGAGAGTCATTGAAGTAAGCTGGTACGGTGACCACTGCATTCTTAACTGTAGTGTTCAGATACGCTTCAGCAGTCTCCTTCATCTTAATCAGAACGAATGCACCAATCTGACTCGGCGAATAGACTTTGCCGTCGCTTCCTGAAAACAGAAAAAAAAAACCATTGAAAATTGTTTGGAGGTGTGTGGACGACAATCACAATTGTATGCTATTATATATTCTAGATGTAAAAAGTACATTTTATGCTGTAAAGCACTAAAGAGATGCACACAATAAACTCCAAGGAATGGGATAATGAAAGGTTGCTTTCAACAAGTTAGAGGTAATCTTGATAGAATGCTGGCTTTAAGTTGCCCCCTTGTAAAAGTAAGATGGAGAAATAATTAAAAAGGAAAATGACATTTGTCGTATGCATAAATTTGACGAAATGTATCACAGTATCTAGGAAGGTACTAGACCAATGAGTCTAGACCAGCTGGTGCTGCGAGTTATTCTAGCATCGCTGCAAAACCATTTGCACATGAATACAAGCAGTGATCGACAATGCCTTATTAATTTCGCCAAACTCTGCATAAAGGAAAGTTGTGAATTGTTAATGTTAAAGAACCTAGAAAACGGCTACTACATATCTTATGACTGGGTAAAATGTTTGCTTGGAATTATTGATGATCTTACAAATTAAATAAGTATTGTTGTTGTGTAATTGATATTACTTATTATTGAGTGTATGTCATATAATATCTATTGACTTCAAAGCATAATGAAACAACACATTGGAGTATAATCTCTTATCAATAACTTCTCCTGACTATGACAGTATACTATTATGTCTGCTTATGCTTATATTTTAATTAAGTTAATTAATCAACTGTATATATATGCCAAATAGTATTACCTTGCACCCAGGCATCTCCATTCGAAGCTCTGACAACCTTGTATGACAAGTTTTTCATATCCTTTTGCACTTCTGGGTCTTCAAATCTGCGACCAATCAGTCTCTTGGTAGCATAGAAGGTGTTTCCGCTGTTGGTAACCGCCTGACGTTTAGCTGGCATACCAACTAATCGTTCACCATCCTTACTAAATGCTACATGCGATGGGGTAGTACGAGATCCCTCTGTGTTTTCCACCACCTAAATTTTTTAATATTGACATTTATAGAAGTAGTAAAAAGATACCTATAACTCCTCAGAACTAATATGTCCAAGCAATCAAATCCAATATGATTTTAACATAATATGGACATCATACATATATGCATACTATGTGAAACAACAGATGGAACAATGGCATGTTGGCTGTACTTTGAATGTATAACCAACTTTGATAGTCAGACCTACAAGAAATAGATAATATAAAAAAAAGATTCAAAGTATAGCTGTACTTAGTATAATTTAAGTAATCAATAATTAAGGAGAGGAGATTTTATTGCCAGTTCTTATTATCCATTCTACAACCTTGATTTGAGAACTCTCAGTAAATGTAAAATTAAAAGCATTTAATATGTATTTATTTATTGACACTCATAAGTGTACATTGTGTTACCTACATGAATTTGAATTTTATAGAATTAGACACATCTAAAATAGTAGCACCAAACACAGGATATTTCCTGGTTCTGGTTTGGGCAATAATTTACTATAACTTACTAACCTAATATCTATATTAGGTTAATGAAAATAGGGCATATGACACCAGGACTATGCCGGTGTCAGTCCTTTCAGATCAGAATCAAAACAGTTGTTAACTAATTTACCTTTGGTGTTTTTCCTTCCATAACGGCAACACATGAGTTAGTTGTTCCCAAGTCAATGCCGATGACGGCGCCGCGAACACCATCTGATCTGTTCAGTGAAAATAATTTTATAGTCTTTATTCCTAAAAACAGTATTTATCACACAACTGCAATGTATGCATAAAGTTGTGTTAACTATTTCAATTATTTACTTCATTTAGTAAAAGTTCATACTTTGGAAAAAACTTTACCAACCTAAATAGTTAAAATGGGATTATGGTCAATCCAAACATTAAATTGAAAATTATCTTTTTTTTGTTCCTTATAAATAATGGCACAGGAAGTGTTTCATGGTTAACTTAGATCATTATTTTATTTTAATTTAATTAAGTTAGAATAATATTGTAGTTATAAATTTCATTGTGTAAGATATTATTGCACAATTATTGCTACATCAGTACTTGGTAGTTAATAAGACGTAACCATTGAGATTTACTGTGCATAACAAAATATTGTTCACTAACACATTGTATCTACGGTTAGTTAAATCATATAAATTGTCTCTTTTACATACAATCCCATGTCCAAATCACAAGGTTATTTAAGTTAGGTTATGTTATATACGAAAATTTCCATGAAATAACTTACTTGTGCCTATATTGAATTGCATGCTGCTGATAAATTGGAACGGTGGGTGCTGCGGTCTGTAAAAGAAATAAAAACCCAACTTCAGGAAGAACATCGAAAACCTACAAAATAGTTTTTCACATGTGCCGAACGGCACATAAGGTTTTTAATGCTATTTAGTTGAAATTAAATAGTACATCAACCTATTAATAAAACAATATAATTATTCTGACAATAATATTTTACATGACAATCGATTTTCATTCGTTTTTAAATAAAAAATTGTCACTTACATTTTTTAGGATTGTGGAAAAATTCCTTTGAGTGTAAAAGTCTGTTCCAATTCCTGAACACTCCAAAGCCTTTCGGCTAATCACTCGCGTCGCGGACAACATTTTTAATTAAATTACGAACTTATCAATATACTTTAATATTTTATTCTACTACAGGCAAAAATGAGAACCATGTGGATGACGCAACTTCACGAAAGAACAATTCCTTAATTTTACAATGTTCTAGAATTATTGCCATTCACAAAAATTACGGAATACGAATAACGCGTGACAATTGACACAGGTCACTCTAGTCTATTAAAGAAAAGTAGTGATTCGTTATTATGAGCAGTCCTGTTTTGTAATTGGCGCAATATTTCTACTTAATGAATAAGACCAAGGACCGTCGTCAGCGTCACAAAATGTGAAAATTCAAAATGTAGCGCCGTTCAAGTATAGGAGTTTCAGTATTTAGTGAGACGGTCCAAAACATAATCAACATTTTTAATCATTTTAAAAGGTAATGATGTAGTCACTCGGACAAATTATCAAATGGTATTAAAAGTGATTCAACAATTCGGGTGTAAAATAAACCAAGAACTTTTTAACATTTATTAATATAATGAAAATATCAGTAACTGCGCATTATTTTAATATTCACTATATACTAATGAGATCTAACGTTAGTATAATTTTGTTTTTAAATGGACGGATATATTACTATTTTAAAAATATAACTAATTATTGGGCAAGTAACATTTTTTATTTTATTATATTTAATTATTTTCCACACTGCAGGACCAATAAAAAATCCTTGTGATTTTAAATGTAACGTTAAAAATATGTGTTTGTATTAAAAACATATAATTAGTAATGCTTTAGGTTATTGTATAAAATTTCGTTTCTTGAATTAAACATCGCGAATACTGCTCCCTTTTTAAACATACCAATGTAATTCATATCCAAATAAGAAAACAGAAGCGTTTTCATTTCATTAATTGCGACAGCTTATAAAAAAATATAACAACATAGTCGGAACCTCATAAAATTGTATTTATAAACTATAAAGTATAAAAGATAGTACTCGCCCAAATCCAAATTTTACTAAACATGGCAACATTAGAAAAGTAAAGTTAAAATTGTCAAACCGATAGGTATGATCATAAAAGTCATAATAGTTGTTTGGACTTTGGATTGTGTTGTATGTGCTCATAGATTAACTAATATTTGTATTAATATACCTAATGAATTAATAATTACCCTATAGCCCTACGATACAAGATATAGGTCTCAGAATGCATCCGTTTTTAAGATTGTTTTGTCTTTATCGGCCAAGTGCGCACATAGAAATATCCAATTGAATATATATTAGAAGAATCATAAGAGAGAGCTTGAAATATTAATAGTATAAACATTGCCTTATTTTTTACATATATGTAATTTAGTAATATTCATAGAATTGCCTCCATTGTTTACCAGATGTAAACAATGTTCGTGATTTTCTACTCTTTAGCCAAGATATTTGTAGCCCTGACTACACATATCTTGAGGTTAGTATGTAAAATCTAATACGACGGCGGGTTTCGTTCGATTTTGATTGGTCAAAAGCCTCTCGTCCGTTGCGCGCGTCGACTTGCGACATGATTTTATTACGTCCATTTGTCCAGTCCTACGACTTAAATTGTTCATTGAGTAACTAAAATATATAATGTGTAGGGTTTTTAGTAATTACGGATGTAATCTAACGCACAATTTCTTGTTTGTTATACTTTCACCCCGTCTCGATTACGACAATACATTAATTTCTTTACAAAATAAAAAATATAGACACTCACAGATAAAAAATGTGTGCGTGTACTAGTGTACACACGTAACAAGTGAAACTTCTATATGACCTTATTGTTTGAAAAATGATCTACTTTATGCAACTTTACAGAAATTACTTACATAAAGTTTAATAAAAGGCTTTTATCATCATAGACACGAATACAACAAAATACAATTATTTCATTTTACCTTATTACTATTAAGATTATTACGGGATGTCATTAATTGTAATAGATTTATTACTATTGTTATCGTTATTATATATTTTTGTTTCTAATGGCTTAGAATATCATCGAGTCAACCGTGGTAGGTACAAGAAAATGTGTAACGGAAAAATGTGACGTGTAACCGAAAAATATGACGGCAAACTTTATCCAACGCCGATAAAGAAGTTTCACTTTCACACACACTAAAAATAAACAATACTCTGCAGTATGCAAGTCATATATCGACATCACAAAATCAGACAAAAACATCCTATATTATCAATATTTTCGAATATACGCTATATTTTGTAAACAGCGATTTTTTACCATAGCACCTGTATTAATTTAAAACATTTATTTAATCTGTGGTAGAGGACGGAACGGGTGCTTCATCTCGAGTTGCTAGTAGGGTCCTAAGAGCGATAGTTTCTTGTCTTAATGCTGCTACGTGTGCTCGGAGGGAAGCATTTTCTTGTTCTAGAAGACAGGCTCTCCACGCTATCTAAAAAAAAAATATATATATATGTATTCCGACCTAAAAGTAGGATTCTCGATCAGTGGAACTGCTGACTAAAGCAATAACGATGCTTAGTAGTTGATGTAATGGATTGGATAGGTGTCACTACTTTTTTTTTTTAGAAAAGCGATGCTGATGAGGGAGCTTGGATAGGTGTTACTACTTTTTTTTTATGGGAAAGCGATGCCGATGAGTGGGGACCCTTAAAAAGGTCAGTAATCTCAGCCCATGCACACCCATATTAGTGGTTGCGTTGCTAGCATGCTGCTTGCGTTTGACGCAGGAGTATTTTTTTTTTAATTGGAGGTCGTATCCCAGGGAAGAGCCCCACTGGAGTGTTCTCGTCTTCTTTGCAAAAGAAAATGTCTTGAAGCAAACCGTGGAGAAAAGAATATCTTGATCAAATCAAGGGCGTATAACGGAAGAGAAGATCGACAATAAACTCTCCGCCACTCTTTTTAATCGTTTAAGATTTTTTGTATTACACAACGTTTGTAAGGAGCTGCAACCATCACACCATGTTCCACATGCTTGCTTTTTCAAGAGAAAATTTTAATTTTATTTGTTTGATAGATCTTTTGTATGGATATAGAGAAGGAGGTAAGTGGAGAACACAATACAGATGTTGAATGCTGCCGATTGTGCCTCTTTGTCGCTCGTACCGCGCTCTCGCTTGCACTTCAAGCCATAAATGGAACGTGTCAGAGCGACGTAACGCCGCATGAGTCATGTTTTTTCGTGCGTGCAGCCGGCTCCATCGAATTATAAGACGTTGTCACGTCAAAAATTATTTCGAAGTTATTTATAATACTGATTCAATTCAATGTATATTTCGTTAGATAAGCTGAAGGAACACACAGTCCTTGTGCCTTCTTCGCTATCATGTTCTATTTCAGTCAACTCGAACTTAGTTGCCATGTTAGTTCATTAATAAATTGGTTAAACAAAACAAAACGACGCATTGATGTGTCAGTGTCTCGGGGTGGACTGCGGTGCGCAGTGGAGAGCTGGAGCGCTGAGCTTATCCTAAGCTATATCTTAGCTTATTCTAAGCATAACTATTCCTTGTATAAGATTCGAATAAGTAAGTTTTTAATTGTACCACTGTTAGTGTTTAGTGTGTAAATTAAGGCATCAAATAGTAACTAAATCCTAAAATATACAAAATAGTTTACTTTAGTTCAAATTGAATGAAATTTGAAACATACAATGCCTGCTTAGTAGCTGACTGCAGGTTTCCAATTTTATCCCCAACGTAGGTTAAGGGGGGTCGAAAATGGTTTCAACTGCTTCGAGAAAACAATGGTAAAATGTGTAATGAATATTACACACTAGGGAATGCAATGAATGAATGAATGAGATCCCGTGTAATCTTTACATACATTGCAATGGACATTAGATGTCGGTTAGCGGATAGCACTCTTGAGACTTTACTTTCAGAAGTTACTTTCAAAATCACCAATTTTAATCTCCTTGAGCTATACCTACTTTTGTTTTGATTATGTTCATGTAATTAAAATTGTTAGTTGTTTAGTTCGTAATATTAAAGGATAAAGGCTTTTGTTTTCTTTCAAATAATATTTTATTTTAATTAACCTCACTATCACAAACATGCAGTTTTCATCGTATTCAGTCTCGTGAATTAGTTTTTTAAACTATACGAGATCCCGAAAATTTCGGGATCCCGCTGGATTGATATTTCTAATCCCGCGGGATATCGAATTCACGATCTCGAGTCGGGATTGCATTCCCTATTACACACACACTTTGTGTGTAATCTTGCGAGATTACATGCCGTGATTTATACCTGATCTTCCCTGATTCGTCTCGCATCCCTCGACTTCTTGGCTGCCTGGTTGTTCCGTCTTCGCCTCTCAAAGTATTTATCATCTTTTAGTTCGGCTGGTATCGGTCTCTTCTCACCACGACGCCGCTCACTCTCGCATAGGATTTGGGGGTTGGGAACAACTAAAATATTGAAACGTCGTCCATAGTTATTAAGTGTATTTTCATGTTGATAGTATTAGGATACGACTCGCGTACTTCGGTCCCCTGAATACAATTGGTTTTTTTTCTCATCTTGAGGAAACCGCCCTTCAGTCCAAAATGACGGCGCATGTCAGGCACAGAAGGCTGATTACTTACTCTCTAATAGAAAAAGCAAATGATCACGAAATCGATACAGAAATCTGAGGCCCTAAAAGGTTTTTTTTAAGTCACAGGGTCGATGGGTCGACCAAAGGCGAAACGAACCAGTATTGGACATTCAAAAAATTCGTTTGCCATTAGTCCCAGCAGCTTGATTGATTTCATTTTTAAACTCCGTTAGAAACCAAGTAATAATTAAATTATGGACGCCATTAATAAATCATAGAAAATAATTACGATAGAAAACCCTTTTTCATATTCTAATTTGTAAGAATCTTCTTCTTTATAAAAACACTTACGGGAAGGTCTCACAGGTAAGTGACAATATGATGGCAGACATGGCGGAGACGGCAAAGCTGCTAGCAGTGGTACCATTGGGTGACCATCTGAAACAATATAGTAAAAGGTTTATATAATAAATTGCAATGCTGGCCTGGGCTTGACTCTCATCCCTGTTCACCAATGTAGATTCTATGTACGCATTTAGACGGTGAAGGAAAATATCGTTAGATCAGTATGCCTTAGACACAAAAAGCTGATGGCTATGGTAGAGAAAACAAATGATGACGAATTAGATAGAGATGTGAGGGTAGGACAAAGGATAACAGCGATTGACACTTGAATCAAATTGCCTCAATCACCTGATTAGAGTATTTGAAGTCTACATTTCCCAAAAACACATTAAAGCGTAGTTTGAATGTAGTTTCTGTTTTTATATAAAAATAAAATATGTTTATTATGGAACATAAGATACAACTGTCACTTATTACACGTCATTAAATTTGGTAGACATCACTACTCATCGGCAAAGAAGACAGAGGATGTAGGCCGAGAAAAAAAGCCAGCCTCTCGGTAGTCTTTTAAAATAGCAAATCATCAAACAACACGTATTTTAAAACAAATGCCCCAAATTAATTAGTAGCCTGGCTGGTACTAGATAATCGTTAGCTTTGTGGTAAGCCTGTGTAAAAACACAGCTTTTCTTTAATACATTTCTTAAATTTATTAAAAGGCAGATATAAGCCTCTTGGATTTTATTAAAGAAGAGTATAACTTTTCCCAAAAGAGAATGACTAACTTTAGATACGGGGAAATTGCAGCCTGCGTTTGTTCCGAGTATTAACATTGTGCGTATATACTATTCTAGTAAACTTATCACTATTTTTGTATACATACATAATATTTATATAAATATATTGCGAGGGAAAGGTATGTATATTAATTTCCTTGAATTTATCTCTCAGAGATTCCCTACATTTTAAATTATAGATTGCACGAATAGCCCTCTTCTGCAGGATGAAAATAATTTCGACATCAGCAGATAACCGCACCATAATAAGCCATAGGTATTTAAGCTGTAAAAGTAACTAAAATAAACAAGTTTAGCTGTATCGACATCAGTTAGTGACCGAATTTTTTAACAGCTTAAGCAGCAGAACTCTCCTCGCCAATCCATTAATATGAGGGGACCACTGAAGTTTTGAGTTCATGTTGATTCCAAGAAATACAGTTGTAAGTATATGTCTATACTTCCACTACAATTGAGTATGTTATGACAAGTCAAACCACTTGCTTGAAGTGGCTGTGTTTTATTGGGATCTCGATGTTGGCTTGAAAGGCTATGACAGCTTGGGCTATTTTGCGCTTGGCTCTGCCGGAAAAGGCAGTTGCCCTCGACTCGACAGTTGCACAAAAGTGTCTTCTGGGACTCCAGCTCGTCTTGGGCCAGCGTTTCAATCGCCTGAAGGGGAGGACCGAAACTCACTAGAGTGAGCCAGGAGGGGAAAGCTAACGGCTGACGACGTCGCCTTCCCCGGTGAAGGCTGATCTTTTAATGCTTTAATTGTGGTGGGATCCAGTTCCGTTAAAATGTGGCAAGAGAAATGGATGATGGATTCTCCACAACCATGAAACAGTACGAAGTTGGCCGCAAGAAGCACTAAGTAGAATGGCGGATACTGGAGGAGTCTAAGATCCACTAGGGGATGTGTAGTCATTGCTGATGATGATGAATACTAATAAATAAAAAATCATTAATCGTGCGAGAGCTCCTACTTCACAAAATCTTTTTTAGTCGTGTATTATTCACGGTAAAGAAGTTTGACAGAATCTAAGACATTTTTGTCGCCTGACGACTTCTGAATCAGAACCTGTTACAAAGATGTTTATGATTTTTATTTTTCTATTTACTTTTAATTTTAGTTAATTTAATGTATGTAACTTTATTTTATGTATTTGCTGCTTGTTTGTAATTCTAATGTATGTGTGTAAAGTTTGTGTTTAGCTTGAATGTTATTTAAATTAGTTATTTGTAATTAAATATATGTTGTTAGCGTCTATCGCTGTATTGTATCTGCTTAACTCGGCTACACCCTGTTAAGTTATTTATGTTAAAAAGACATAGACATATATTTATGTTCAATCTAAAAGCGATTCTATTTATTGCGAATCGCTGTGGTTCACAGATTTTATCAGAATTTCCCGATAAACATAAATATTGACATAAATCATAAGATCAATAAAGATGGGGTGTGTACTGTTTATTATTGATAGAACCAATTACAGGTAACATCAGTACAAGCAGGTGCTTGGCCCCTACACGATAGGTACGGATAGCATATAAGAAAACAATATTTATATTTTTTTTCTTTATTTTACAAAATAATACAATATAATCACAATATGTTACATTAGAAAACCGCTCTGCTTTGTATTAATGTAACCACAGCAGTCTTGTTTAGGAGCGCGACAATTGCATATAAAAGTAGTTTTTTAATTTACTGTTTATGTTTGTTAGCGTTAGGCTGTCTAATATCTGATTAGGTAGACCATTTATTAGCTCTCGTTCTACAGCCCAAGTCTGTACGTCATGCTCCACTCGTTTTTTTTTATGACATCTCGGAAAATGGGCAGTATTTTGCAGTATTAAAAAAAATCCTCTTTCTTTATTATTATATGAGTCGAGCTAATTTATCCAGACAACATGTTTGAGAATTCACAATTGGAGGTTATATGTTTGGTTGAGATACGTTGGATAAGTTCTACCGTAGCTACTTAGACCGTAATTGATGACTGACTTAAACATTGATAAATAGAAAATTAAAACAAATTTCGTTGGGTCAACTGTAAGTCCTATTTTAATTAATTTATTGAATTAATGGTTTATATATTGTAAACAGTAAAATATACTTTATTTATAAACGGTAAATTCTAGCAAAACAAAATTGTATGTCTGTTTTGATTTATGTTCCCTTGACAATCTAATTCTTGAATCCTAGAATATCACACCTTCTTTACTGTGAAACGTATCCTGATAAGTCCTTACCTCTTGATATCAAACGAGTTCAGTCTTTAAATTTATTTAAAAATCTTGTATCATTATTTTTCTACCGCGTAAATAAAAAATCTAAATAAAAATATAAATATAACTTAAATGCATCTAATTTTACATTTACTGCCAGTTCTCAAATCAAGGGCATATAACGGAAGAACGGAATAACTTTCAATAAACTCTCCGCTCCAATTTTTTTTAATAACTTCTTTTTTTATTGTTCTATATTAGGGTTGCCTGAAATTGCTTGTTCAGGAGCATTCAAGTATTACGTCACGCAATTTTTTGGAGATTGTTGACGTCCTTCCACGTATCGTTTTCTGTACCTAATAGTAAAATGTTTCGTTACCATCCAATGACTCTTTATACTTTAAAGTTACCATTATGTGGTGTAAAGTACTGGAAAGTCGAAAATAATATTAACAACAACGCGTAATTCATCCCCGCATCGTAACGTTTTACAAGAAGGACACCCCCCCCCCCCCCCACAAATTCGTTACGTAATACTCGAACGCTCCCTTAGCGATAAGACCGCCTGTAGTCTTATATCTATATATATGTTGTTGTTTAAGGTAGCGTAATGTGTAAATAAAGAAATAAATATTTTTTACCAGTTCTGAAATTAAGAGTAGCAAAGTCTACAATCGCGACACGATATCTATAGCATATATACGTATAGAGAAACACGTTTAAAACAATTAAAATATTTTTAAACCAAAGTTAATTTTGGTGGTGGTTGTTGTTATGTTCATGTATAAATGAAACACTATGTTTGAACAACTGTAACAACTTACTTTAATCGTTTAAAACATAAAAAAGATAACTTTAGGGTTACGATGCTGGGTTAACAAAAAACTAACTTATTGAAAAGTTCGTAAATCTAAGTGACACTGTTATTACACATTATCCGTCCGATATCCGTCAATTTATGAGTGTGTTAAAAACTAAAGGGCTCATATTGGCTTCAAGTGTGCGATCATTACATTTTGTTTACGCTTCTACATATTTACTATAATATATATAAGGTAAAATACTATAATATATAAAGGTAACTTAACTAACGTTAGGTTACATAACTCCAGTCTTTAGAAACTTTTAGACTTTAGACACTTTTCTTGAGCAATAGTATTAGTATACCTATGTACTAATCTCAGCGTACGACCAACCAGGCTCCAGAACATAAACCACTCCTTATATGAAAATTGTATTTACAACAAACTCCGACATTAGATATTTATCATTAAATAAATTCAAAACTCTCCTTAACCGTGAATTAATCAATATAGCTTTATATAAATTTGACCTAATCTTGTAATCCTAATTCTTGGGATTGATTTGTTTAATTTCAAACAATGTGTTTAATTCAAAACTTGGTGATTAATAAGAGTTTTGGAGATATTCATGCCAGTTCCTGCACGATCTACGCCCTTGACTTGCGAACTGGTAGTTCATCTTAATCTAGAATCAATCAACATCTTTTCTGTTGACATTCATAAGTGTACATGCATTAGTAATAAATCAATTAAAAACTTTTTTGATAAAATTTAGTAGCTAAATCAAAGAATAAGAGTTTTGTTTTAATATTGACGTTCAAAGGTAATCCAAATTATATTAAGTCAGTGAGTATAATTTCCAAAGATACCAGGAAATAACTTGATACGCCAGCAAAACTTAAAGTCGTATGTTCCGCGGGTGCGGTAAAGGGCTTCCAGAGTAGAAAACGTGATCGGTGCTTGGCAGCTCTCTTATATTCACTCCACATCATTTGAGCTTCCTTTGTCTCTGCAATGATGCTGACGTTGCCAGGTCTGGCAATGTGACTTGGATCTATCCGGAGCGTATGGAAAATCCACTTCCATTTTGTGCATTTTCTAGACCTGTCAATTAGCACCTCGTTGCTTAACTCCCATAGATAATTATTGGAGATTATCTCAGCCTAGAATATTACATGGAGTTGATAAAATTTCTTCAACACACAATAGAAATATTCGTGTAGTTTTTGCTGTCTCTACACAATAAATAATGCACAAGGGCCCCGACCGCCTGATCGCCGACACGAGCGACCCTTTAAACTATCGCTAATCGTCAGGACAATATTTGTTTATTGTATGACACTTTTAAAAAAATCATGTTAAAAATACGTTTTTAATCTATGGTCCTTAGAAGCATATTTAGAGAAAATTCACTTATTTATTTAGGTAACACAATGTACGTTTTCCATTTTACATTTACTGCAAGTTCTCAAACGTGCGTAGAACGGAAGAGAAGAACTGGCAATAAAGTCTCCGCCACTATTTTTAATCGCCAAGGTTTTGTTTTATAAAATGTTTGTAAGGAGCTGCAACCATTACACCATGTTCCACATGACATATTAAGGGATTAATAGTTAATTAATAATAAAAAATTAAAAATAAAGATTTGTCCTCTATCAGCAGTAGGCATGGTGAAATAGGAGCACGCACTTACATTTGGTTTACATTTAAATTAATCTAATTTAGGCGTTCTTAAACAGTGATAAGTATAATACTAATATTCTATCCACATAATTTGCCTATGTTATACATGTACTTCAGAAATACGTAAATATTGCTTGCCTTAGTTCCAAAAAGATCTGATCTGAACAACAAATGATCATGAAACAGCTTAAAAGCTTGTAGCGCCATTGATTTATTTTTATACATATACATAATATCAAACAAAACGCCAGTGTTAAAGCCATAAAGTATTGGAAACGTTCAGTTATGTACAAAATATTCGTTCAAGCCTAATCGTGTCTACGTAAGTAGTAATACTATTTGTTACTAAGTTTAATATTATTACAATCGCGGATAGAAATAATAATATTTTCGATGTCATATGAATTATTGGTTTTATTCATTAGTAAATAAATAAAACATTTAACCAAAAACAAATGCAAGCTAGACCTATGTTATTTAGTTCTCATTCACGATGGTATAACTATTAAGAAATCGGAAAGTTTGACAGCGCGAACTTTACTCTCAGACACAGAATACTAAAAATCAAAAATACAGACATGAAACAGTGTTTTGTTTTTTTATCTAAATACAATAAGTGAATAAGATAGATTATTAAAGCAGGCTATAGGCGAACAAAAAACAATGGCGTCAAAACCTTTTAGGATTGAAATTTTCGTATCTGTGTATTTTGTTTTAGGTTATACCAAGTTACGAAAAAAACAATCGGGATGCGTATTTTAATAAAATCTTAACAAAGGGGCGTTGTTGGACTTTTACTTCGAACTAAAGGGAGACGTGAGGCCTAAATATCTGAAGAAACCAATGGACGAAATGTATATATAATATTGATAACGCAACGCATGACGTCATCGTTTTATGGCCACAGATAATAGGTGTCGCTACTTTGCGCTCGTCAGTCAAATAGTTGATCATTAGGTCGTGGGATTGCGCCAGCTGAATACTGTAATGGGTGGTAACAGCGCTTAACGATCAACTTCAAATTACTCATTTGACACTGAGGTTCTTTGCCTACTGCGATGGTGAAAAGAGGGTGTGTAAAGTGGGATGGGTGCGTTACGTTTACTTTATTACGGGCTTCCCATTTTCCAAGACGATTTCACAACCAGACTTACAAAATAATAAATTGTAATATGTATCATTGGCACGCTATTGTATGTATAAATGCGATTATATTAACAACTAACAACACATTTTTTAAATAAAATAGGGGGCAAACGGGCAGGAGGCTCACCTGGTGTTAAGTGATACTGCCGCCCATGGACACTCTCAATGCCAGAGGGCTCGCGAGTGCGTTGCCGGCCTTTTAAGGCCGTTGTACGCTCTAAAAATTATATTGAATTATAGGTATTAGAATGTAGAAAAAAAAATACAAAACACAAATATTTGGATCTTGCTTGATTTCTGTAGATCTGTTTGCCAGTCTGAAAAGGCCTCCTACAACCTTTTCCATTACTGTCTTTCTTGGGCCACTCTGTTCCACATCACTCCTGCCTCTGATGTCGTTCCCATCTTTTTTGTGGTCTTCCTCTACTTCTTTTGTCTCGCCTACGGTACCATAGTGTCACAATTTTACTCCATTTGTCTTTTCCTCTTATGTGTCAAATGCGATCTATATTAATAAGAATAATTTAGTGTTTTTACATAGGTGAACCAGCCTTATTAGCATGAAACGGTTGCTCTGAGTCTAATATAATATATACGTAGTAAACATAGTATTTCCACCCCATAACGTGGATATTTTTCAACTTATATTTCTGTAGTGTGAAATTTACGATGATTTGTTAAATCCATAATTAGTATGTGTACCTTTGCACGTGTTACTTTTTGTTGTTATATAATTAAACTATAAAACTTTATTACATTCGTGTTTCTAGTTTTGGAATTGTTAAAAAAACGGTTTCACGAGAATACTCCTACAACGCGATTACCTATAACGCGGTCCGGGTCTACCCCGTAACAGATTATTATAATTAGGAAAGACTTGATTTTTAATAGACTCCAAAAAAATAAAAAATAAAAAAAAGATTCCTATGAAAACTGCGGTTATAGCTTAGCTCAATTATATAAAAGTAATGCCAAGTAAGAAACCTTCTACCGAATGCTGTCTTGGATTTTGGAACCCTCAAAAACCATGTACCTACACGAGTATCTCTGGCTCGGCTTCGAGTGTTTGTTCTGTATTATAAAACTAGTCTGGCCATAAATACTGTTACATAAAAACTATTCTTTTTTAAACTTTTTAATTATTTTGAATTTGGAATATTATTATAAAAACTTCTTTCGATTTCGCGCCATTTCACATATTTTTCGTGTTCATTATCAAATTACAATATGGAATGGGGTTTTAAAGAAAATGGGATTTTAGTGATCGCCTTGCACAAAGTGGGTATGGAGCCGCTGGTCATATTCCAGACACTTCAACAGCTTCATATCAGACGTATCTTCGTATATCGAACTTCGCAACGCCTTTAAAAGCAATAAAAAACTTAAATGACTATTTTAATTTAATATTTGTAAAATTGAATAGACGTCTCTAACTACGGAATACAAAACCGATTTTGTGAATTAAATACTAATTAACTATAGTGGAACAACAAAGTAAATTGGTACCCAAGGTACAACAAAGTATTAAACTGTCACCTAAGGAAGAACAAAGTATAAGACTGTTACCCAAGGTACAACAAATTATTAAACTGCCGCCCAAAGTACAACGAAGTATTAAACTCTTACCCAAGGTACAACGAAGTATTATACTCTTACCCAAGCTACAACAAAATATTAAACTTTCACCTAAGGTACAACAAAGTATAAGACGTACAACAAAGTGCTCAAAATGAAACCGGTGTCCAAACATCAAATCAAAGAAGGAAGACTATTTAGAAGATGGATGTAGTTCAGACAGAAATGGCGGGTTTTGGAGGAGGCCTTTGCGAAAACGGAACACATGGCCAGGAATGAACACTACATAGATGATAGAGCAATATATATGTACCTAGTATTTGAAATAGGATGCCTGTATTTATGGAACACATAGAAGTTTATATTTTATATTATATTTAAAAAAAAATTCAACATAAAAAGTAAGTTGAAAAACTTTTTATATGCATTTGTCCCACTCCTAGAAAGATTACTATATACAGACTGCTGTAACATTTCATGATTTTATTATATTATTCTTTAAAAAAAAGTTGGAAAAAAGCACAATTTTTAAATAAAAAAATCTATTTTTTTGTATTCTTACTAGCAGGAGGACAGTGACACGAGGTTCATCAATGAGGAATACGACCGACAATGCATTATGTTTTTAATCTTAACAGGACAGGACTTCGAGCAGTGAGTCTCGTGAGTGTGCTTCTGGCCATATACTTCTTTCGTAAGCGAACCTCTTTTAAATTGTAATTTTCATATCATCATCAATTGTTATACAGCCCCTTGTGGGTTAGCCTCCTCAAATAAACTTCGCCATCGCTATCCAGAGCTTCCCCTTTCCAATTGCGAACCTCTATTGTTTCGAGGTCCTTCACAACTTCATCCCACCAACGCAGCCACGGTCTACCGGGTTTACTCTTGCCACCGGGCTGTGAGTTCAGTAAGGACCTTGGGGTTCTGTCGTTCGCTATTCGGTGCACATGTCCCAACCATTAGAGCCTGTTGCACTTTATGAATTGGACGATGTTGGCGTCGTCTAGGATGTTATAAAGAATGTTCAACATTTTTGACAAATTTTCATATCACAACTTTTAACTTCGTTTCCTTTAGGGTTTAAAGCAATAAGCCAAAACACTTCTTCTAATACTCGCCAATATTGATTTAAAATATTGTTTAACTGGGCCAACGGCATGCTTTAAAGAGTTAAGTTGACGCCTTGTATATTTGCCACAGGGATTAAACTTTTTAAACATGTTTTAAATTTTATTATCACTATGTAGGTTAAGAAAATTGTCAACACTGTATATTTGATTGTTATGTTTAGGTTCTATACTTTATAGTGTATATTCTATTTTCACATAATAATCATTATATATTTTCTGGGATTTGGCTTGGGATTCTACTTATGTAGATATGTGAGTCCCGTGTCACACATATAAGCTGGCGGATATACAGCTAAAATATAAGCCTTTTCTCCAGCTTTGATTTTGATTTGATAGTACTGGTGACCTCTGGGTCACCTCTTCCTTATGGTCACGTCGTGATTATATCAAGGGTGCACTCATGGACAACCTTGGGGTGTGATTGGATCCATAAATTCTAGAGATTTGTATATTTTATAATATAGTTATTAATATTTTTTGCGTGCTTTTATACTTAGATATCTTTATTTTTTAATTATTTTTCTTTTAATCACTGGAAATATGGCTATTCAGTCATTAAGGTAACATAATTACGCTAATTAATCTTGTTTAAATAAATAAAATATATTTTCTGTTAGGCAATTTGATAAAAAGTATTTAAAAAAATAATTACGAGTTATTTCCCCTAACTTTTGTTCTCTTTGTGTGTGTGTTCCCCATGAGTGTATCACTCAAGGGCTTCAAGTGCAGATGTAATCACAGGTATATGTTGCCCCAGAGCTTAATGAATAGGCAATCATAAAATAAAATTTAAAAAATGTGTGCGTGTACTAGTGTACACACGTAAGAAGTGAAACTTCTTTATGACCTATTTTTCGAAAAATTATCTACTATATGCAACTTATCAGAAATTGGTTAAATAAAGTTAAATTAGATAAAGTTTAACAAAAGGCTTTTATTATCATAGACATGAATACAAATAATACAATTATTTCATTTTACCTTATTACTACTAAGATTATTCCAGAATTACATGAATTATTACTATCATTGTTATTATATTTTTTGTTATTAATGGCTTCGAATCAACTATGGTAGGGATAAGAAAAAGATTATGCGTAACGGAAAAATGTGACGTGTAACCGAAAAAATGTGACGGTATTTTTTTCCAACGCCGATAAAGAAGGTTCAATTCAAAAAGTCTTTATATTTAATTAATAAATCGCTTAATCCTGTATATTTCTTTTATATCTTCGTATTTCTTAATTATTTTGCGACTAGAAGGCCTCCTCCAAGGACCTCCAGGAGTCTCGGTTTTGGGTGGGAATGAGAAAATGCCAGCATTAAACTAAATATGTTTTAGTCTTAGAAATATCCATTATTCTAAAATGAACTCACCAGGCGGCACAACGAACTGGTTGTAGCTCCGAAGCAGTCGCAACGCTGCCAAAGCTCCGCTGTGTTGCCCACTGCATAATGGTTCTAAATCATATATTCCTGATGGCTCCATATTTATCACTGACTTCTAAACGTACTCTGAATGAACAACGCGAATCTGGAATTGAAAGCACGTATCGTTCCTTCTTCACGAATATCTTACAACGTTTAGGATGTATTTTGGAATAAATAAATGTTTTTCATAGCGAAGTTGATAGTGATCGTTTAAAATTTTAGACAAAATTTAAAATGCATACGTATTTTTGTGATATATTCAAATGAGAGCTTGTAACAAAATTTTAATTAGTTAATAAATTACGAGAATGATTATGATTGTTATTAATGAAATAAACATTCTCTTATAATTAAAAAAAATGATAGTTAATAACAGATAATTTTAAGCTGTGGTATATTTTGTTTACGAGTAAGTTTTCGTTTTTTAGTTTACATAACTCAAGTGCTTTCAGTCCAACAAACTATTATTTTTTAACTGGCCTTGTATTTTACGCTACGCAATTAAATATAAATTACACACATTTAATAAGAAAAATGCGATGTATGCCGCGTCAAGAGTTGGATAGAACTTTAATACATTTGCTAACAATATCTTTGAATTAAGATTGTTAAGTCAAATATGCAAGTTAAGTATTCGGAACTAATTCCATTGAGGAGAACTGTGATTCATGTATAAAAACGTGAATATTGATCAATTATAAAATACAACATTTTTTTGTCTAGTCCGTCATTATTTAACGACATTCACGGGTAACTTTCCAAACGCGAACTGAAACACTAAATCATAGTTACATTTAGAAAACTCGTAACTTTTCACGGATTTTCATTGGCCGTGCGATAATTGTTAGGTAATTTGCCCGCCTTTGATTGGTTGACGCTGCCCGCCCATAACCTATTACACACGTCTATGAATTTTTAATTTTAATTGATGTGACGTGAACTGAATGTTATAGACAAGTTCTTCTATGTTTTGTAGTCGTCTTGGCTTAGGGTCGATTCGAATCCCGACATTACATTATTTGCAGTGTAAGAAATCGTGAGCAGTGTTGGCTTAGTGGCTTCAGCGCGCGACTTTCATCTCTGAGGTCGTACGTTCGAACCACGACATATTTAACATTCTTGCCTTGAAACCGGCTTGCCTTAGACCCAAAAAGTCGACGGTGTACGACAGACACAGGTGCCTGATCACCTACTTGCCTATTAGAAAAAACAGAACACACAACAGACCCCCATCTTACGCTCAGACCAAATGTTGAAGGGCCACTAGTTATTTTTGGGTCTCAGATAACTCCAGAATCTAAGACGTACATTTTGACGTACGGAAGACATACTTAGCGAAAGTCTCGTTTCCGAATCTTACCCTGTAACTCCATATAGTGCGGTTTTTCAAACCACACGTCATCGTGGGTAAAGAGAGAGTAGTTTTCTCGTCAGAATCGGTAGCGCTGTACAAAGTTATTCAGTACCAGTGCTGTTCTTTAACATTTTTTCTAGCTTAGACAGAGAAGTTATATATGTTGTTAAGGCCTGTTATAATACAAATGAATATTTAGCGATCCTAGTATTTAGATATGAATTGCTAAAGTATAAAGAGGTAACGCAACTGCATCTCTCGGCTGCATTTCCAGACTTGGTGGCGATCGTCAACAACCACGACTGTTTTAATGTAAAGTGGGAACAAACCGTGATCCATGTGGTATCAAATTGTTACAGTATTATTATTATTTTCTTATGTAGCCAAGTTCCCATGTCGAGGATCGTCATTCTTACTTAAATGTCATTGCATGTGGCGGCGTCCATGCATCGGGTTGACTGGCCATGCGTCTTACTCGTGAACGGGTGCTACTAGTGGTGACTGGTGGACCGTACTTGAATTCGTGTATGCGGTGATATTAGTTATTTCGCCTATTTGCGTGTTGTTCCCATGAGAATGTAAGTGCGTGCTCCTATTTCACCATGCCTCCAGCTAATGTCATGTGGAACATGGTGTGATGGTTGCAGCTCCTTACAGGCGTTGTGTAATACAAAAAAACTTTTAAATTTTGCGATTAAAATGAGTGGCGGAGAGTTTATTGCCAGTTCTTCTCTTCCGTCATACGTCCTTGAACTGGCAGTAAATGTAAAATTAGAAGAATTTAATGTATATTTATTTTTTATTGATGTTCATAAGTGTACATTGTGTTACGAATAAATGATTTTTGACGATATTGTGTCTATAATGTCCGTTAGAGTTTAAGTTCGCTCAATTCCAATATTTAATGTAAATGAAATATACAAAAATATTTACTGGAATAACTGTTTATTTTATAAAGAATTCAAATTGATATTTATAATACATATTATATGATACATAAAGTTATAAGTTATAATATTAATATCAAACCCCATTACGAATATTCTGGACAATTTTAACCGCTGCAGGAAATAATAGACTCGACGCTGGACTGCGTCAACATGTTCCCCACTTGCTCTCGCAATTAAATAGTTTTCTCTATTCTTATGATTTTTATCATACAGGAGGCAAACGAGGAGGAGGCTTACTTGATGTTAAGTTATGTCGCCTTGGACACTCGCAATCCCAGAAGGTCGCGAACCCGCGCTGATTAAAAATTAATCCTGACTCGAATTGGTCCGAAATTACTTCAGTGGTTCTATATAGCGGTAGTGTGCGGTAAAAACTGCCTTACGGCACAACTGAACGTTTTTAAAAATGCTGAGTTGTGGAACTACGGATGAGGTGATATGATTGGTATTTTGTATTCTGCCTTGACGTCCGATGATAAAACTCAGGTGCTGGTATTAGGCCGAACAACTTTGCCGGAGAACGTCATGTTCGTGAATTGTTATGGAGACTAGTGTTAGTTACATACAAATACTATTCTTATTTGAACGCTATTGTACATAGTCTCTTTTCAGACGACTGTTGCTGCTTCAGTGCGACATTGAGGCATCTTCGTGAGAAAGAACGTGCAAGCAATCCCAATTTGTAAACAAAAGAAAGTTTGGTACGTATGATGCAGTTGAGTTTATTACGAACTCGGACAAAGAAGCGACAAAAGAATCTTACGCAGTTTTAACTAACTTCGACAACTTAAAAAGTAGGTAGGTATTATTCAATTGTAGTTATTGAGTTAAATCAACCAAAGCCGTGTGATTTAGACGCTTTAGCAGAGTTTCGTTAAATCGAAGGACGGTAGAGATTAAACTAAAAACGTACATAAAAAAGATTCTTTTTTTACGTTTAATTGTATAATGTTTTATAATATTTTTTAGTTAAATGTAGTAATTTCGCTGTATATATAAAATAAAATAGGTAACAGTTAAGATCTCCTTCAATGCCATTTTTTCCATACACAAGTCAAAATATCTCAACTACTGAGGTATTTCAAATAAACTTTATTAAAAGATTACACTTTTAATTATAAAACATTACCTAAAACCATAGCTTAATGATAGGATGTGAATGAATGATGCTGTCATTTCCCGGATATATTTATCTTTATGGGAAGTATAGAAGGTTTCTCTGGATTCTCAAGAATGAGATTATTGTCATGCCATCTGAATTTATTTTTTACCAGAAGGTTTGCTTCCCATCGCATCGGTCGATCGTGCACCGTCTGCCTTTTGGTCCCTTCCATGATGACTTGTTTTATCCATTTCCCATCTTTTGGTAGCCACTACCATTTTTGGCACACTTGACTGCATTCAGATGCAGCATGCATACAATTGACAAAGGCCCCAGGGCCTGAATTGAATATTGAATATTTGAATATTGAGTCGTCAGGTTATTCAAACAAGGACTTATCACATTAAAATTGTAATTTATCTAAAGCACAATTCTAGTCAAATTTTAGAAAAATAAATGAACAATTTCTCGTTGTTCATTCAACCTTCTCCCGATATTCGGTCGTAGTCTGTTATTCCAATGTTTATCCTTTCACCTCACAGTTGACCAAAAGTCAGCTCGGCTCGGCTTCAGTCCTGCCCCTCAGGCGAAGGACCACCCCGCGGCGGCCGGTCGAGGTCCGAGTCTCACTAGTTGTGGAAAAAAGATCATTACGATCGACCTACGTTCGCCAAAACAGCCCGAGGTGAGCTGTCTAGCCTCTTTAGGACAGATTTCATTAAAAAAACTACAGTTGTTAAGTTAAAAGCTGCGTTTGCAAATTGTTATTTTCTAGTTGTAGGATTAGTGTATTGCCCGCTGGAAAAACTATTAATAAATTCATCATTATTTAAATCAATACAAATATTCTTAAATGACACTGTTTCTTGATAACATTTTATTCATTGAGGTGTCTATGGTATCCGTTCTACTACTAAAAAACGAAAGGAAATGAATGTTGTTTAATTTTCATAATAATATATACGTTTTATATAATTTAGATGGTGTTAAGACTGCACTGGCTTTCTTTGGTTTGTATACAATTCTAGGCCAGGCCGCCTACATATAGTTATTCTATATTATTATTATAACTTTGAAGTGTTTGTTTGTGTAGTTCCAGGCAATCACTCATTTGACATATTTATTAAAAGGGCCGGATTTAGAGGTCTGGAGACTTCGAGGCAACAAAGGAGTGGAAGCCTCCAAAGTAGGATCGAGTTTTTCAATCAATAATATATTGTAAAACCAAGTAGTATGTAAAAAAACAAATACAGCTCAATGATTTCTGTTAATATTTAAGAATATAATATACATAATTATGTTTGTACAAAGGTAAAGGTAACACAGCGAAAAACAAATAGGTATATGAAAAGTTGTATAACGTTGTTTACTAGGGTTTACTGGTTTAACATTTTTTTCCCAAAGTTACTATTTTTTTTATATCTTTTTCGTTATCATGGTTTTTTCTAATGACGTTCAGCAGGTGTGCGAGATCTGGTGTCACTGTACTATCTACCAGGTGCCAACTTAAATCTTTACGTAGCACTTGAACACCACGGCCCAAGAGTCCAAAGACTCTTTTATGTAAACCGTTTGTTATTTTACACATGCACTACTTCCTCGCCAGCTTTTATGCTTGTCCGAGTAACATCCCATACCAAAGCCCGTCCAAGACATTAAAGACATCCCATCCGGCAAGTTGCTATCGTGCTATCGATGCCTGTTGTGAACAAAATGGCTGGAACATTGACCGAAGAATGAGAACGGCGTATAACGTCGTTGAGAGTGGCGTGGCGAGAAAAATGACCTCAACTCTTTTGGCAATGGAGGCCAGGATCTCCAAGTGGCCTTTACTTAATTCATAGCCAGGATATGAGAAGTAATATTATATTATTATTATTATTAAGCCTTTATTGCTGACACCCAGTATAATATTAACATTTCTTTAAGTTACATAATAAAGCTTAATTCTAATACATCATATGATGTGTTTTTGGAAATCATCGTGTCTTGTGACGTATAGGCCTCTTCCAGGTGCTTCCATTCATTTCTGGAAGAAGCTAACAAGCAGTTCTTGTCCAAGTTGTGCCTCCTCTTCTCTTTATATCGTCTGCCCATCTCTTGCTCTGTCTTCCTCTTTTCCTTTTTCCATCGCCTTGTTGCCATTCTGTAATTATTTTTGTCAATTTCAACCTGCTATCTATCGTCATTTGCCCAGTCCAGCGCCATTTCAATTGCCTTATTTTCTTTATAATATCCTCTTCTTTGGTATGTGATCTCATCTTCTGGTCTTTTTCGATGTCTCAATGTTACACCCACCATGCTTCTTTTCTATTCCTCTTTGGCATGTTCTCTTTAGAAGATGTTGCTGAGATAATGCCCAAGTCTGGCACCGTAAAAAAGAGTGGCGGAGAGTTTATTGGCATTTGTTCTCTTCTGTTCTTACGCCTTTGATTTGAGAACTGGCAATAAATGTTAAATTACAAGCATTTTACATACTTTTTTTGACGTTCATAAGTGTACATTGTGTTACCTATATGAATAAATGATTTTTCATTTGAATTTATGTATGATACATGTACATATAACAGCTTTGTCTTATCTACCGTTGGAGGGCTTTATTTTTAAGTACTTAAGGGACCTAAATCTCTTCCAAGCGCAAGACAAGTCAATTAACAAGTCAATTAACATAAATTCATTCAACAATTTAAATAAATTCTGGATGAAATTAAAAATCTTCTATTGTGTGAAAATTACGTTACACGTAACGTGAAATTTGCCTGCCTGACTAGATATCCTGTCTTAAAATGATTAAGACGGTCTGTACATACAGCGAAATAATTAGGACTTCAAGCTGCGACATTTATTTTATCTGATTGATGAAATCAGTCATGCGGAAATAGACTATTGGTTTTATAAATATATATTATCTCATAATAAAATTGCATGTTATATCTATGTATGTAGCTTAGACAAAATGGTGGTACGCTGTAATTGACGCTTACAATGACGAACGGAACAAGTTATGAACGACGTAGTAACTGAACAGGAGGGATGAGGAGTCGAATTTATATAAATTTTTTCGGGTTGTTTAAGAAACTATATGCCATGGGACAGACGCACTTTCCGTGCGGATTGATCCCTTTGCGTTGCTCTCATGGAGAGTGTTAAGAAGAGTTGTTCGGTCTAATACATGCAGCTGAGTTTCAGTATCATTCAGTAAAATACCATCCGCATCACCTCGACGTCCGTCGCTCCATAACTGAGCGTTTTCTAAGGCAACTGCCGCGCACCACCACTATGTGGGACCTGCTGTCCACTGAAGTATTTCCAAATTCGTAATAGGATCCTTCAAGAGCGTACCAATTCTTAAAAGGCCAGCAACGCACTTGCGGGCCTTTTGGCAATATGGGTGTCCATAAGCGGTGGTACCACTGCCGGTTTGCCTTCTATTACATAAAAAAAAACATAGTGAAATGGATTAATGTAGTTCTGTAATCGAATACAGGCAATTTTTATTTTATTTTATGTATTAACGATTTTCACTTTAATGGAGATATACCGTTTTAATAGTACATTAATGTATTTATATATATATATATATAAATCGTATAGATTATCGTTTATTAAAACCGAAACAACAATCAAATGAACAGTATTTACGATTTTCTTAACTTAGTAATAATAAAAATTAAAACAAGTTCAAAAAGTTGAGTGGCAGACCTTTAACGCTGGCAGAATTTCCTCACTGTAATGTGATACTTGCGTTGAGGGAGGAAAACACCAGCTCTGGGGTCACTGGTACTATTTACTATGTATTTGCGGTTTTTTGACTATTTATTTGCGTGTTGTTCCCACGAGAATGTAAGTGCGTGCTCCTATTTCACCATGGCTCCAACTGATGGCATGTAGGACATGGTGTTATGGTTGCAGCTCCTTAGAAACGTTGTGTAATACAAAAAAAAATGTGAGCCGTCACGGGACGCCTGGCAGGTGTGAATAATATGCAGAAAAGAACATATTGTGATAGGAACTAAATATGTCATAATGATAAAATAAAATATTACGATTTTTTTCCAGATATCGATGACTATTTATTGAATAAACATTTATTTTCATTAGATACAAAAATTTACGAATTAATTTCAAATCGTGACTACTTAATTCGTTTAATACACCGTACACACTACTGCATATAGACTGTATATATATATACTGCATATAGACTGTATATGTGTATATATATATATATATATATATATATATATATATATCGCCATGCCAGAAATCGATTTTACGTGCGGCTATAGATGTTTCACATCAAAAACTTGGCGATTAAAAAGAGTGGCGGAGAGTTTATTGCCAGTTCTTCTCTTCCATTCTACGCCCTTGATTTGAGAACTGGCAGTAAATGTAAAATTAGAAGCATTTAATGTAAATTTCTTTTTTATTGACGTTCATAAGTGTACATTGTGTTACCCGTATGAATAAATGATTTTAATTACACTTTGACCAGCCCCCAACATAAATCGTGTTATATCAAAAATTATTATATTTTAATAATGTTATATAACTACTCCATAGCTTTGTAGTCATAGTGTTTTCTATTTCAAATAGCTGTTTAATGACAGTGGAACTTGTGGTATAGAACGCTCGCAACCGTTTGACATTTTAATGCTGTTGTTTTTAAAATAATAGGGGCACACCTTCAGCAGGCTTATCGGATGTTAAGTGATACCCATGGACACTCAATGCCACAGGGCTCGCGAGTGCGTTGCCGGTCTTTTACGATTTAGTACGGTCTTTTTTTGATGGACACTTTGGAATTGGTTCGGACATACTTTAGCGGCAGAAACAGTTTCGTATTAATGTCTAGTTTTTGCTAATATTCATGAAGAGCGATTCGAATCGTCGACGACCAATCAGTTTCCGTGCAGCTTGATCCCTTGGCGTTGCGTAGAGATGTTGGGTCTCTCTGCATCTCCTACTGCATTTACCATGGGGAGTGTTCAGAAGAGTTGTTCGTTCTAATACCTGCAGCTGAGTTTTATTATCGGACGTCAAGGCAAAATACAAAATACCATCCGTATCACCTCGACTTCCGTCGTTCCACAACTGAGCTTTTTCTAAGGCAGTTTTTGCCGCGCACCAACACTATGTGGAACCAGCTGCCCACTGAAGTATTTCCGAACCAATTCGACTTAGGGTCCTTCAAGAAAAGAGCGTACCAATTCTTAAAAGACCGGCAACGCACTTGTGAACCTTCTGGCAATGTGAGTGTCCACGGGCGGCGGTATCGCTTAACATCAGCGTTGCCCGTTTGCCTCCTATTTCATAAAAAAAGTATATATACGTTATGTATACGTATGAACTAAGTTAATATGTTATTGAGAGTATTTGTATGATACTTTAAAACGAGTTATGGCGTAAAAAGACTTATCATGTTTGTTGCCGCCGGGGGTCGTACAATTTTACTGATTCATAGGAAAAGCAATAAAAACTAAGCTTTCTTAGGGGTTTTAGGATTAAAGATTTCTAGAATTTCGTTCCAAAGTGAAGAGAGACGTGTGTTGATTTCAAAAATCAATTATAACTGGTTCACGGGAAAATTACCTCCAGAAAGATTGAATTACGCTTTATAACAGGATTTAGGATCAAAGCTCTCCAATTTGGCGAGCTTGTGTTTCAAAAATTAATTTTAACTGGTTCACGGGAAAATTACCTCCAGAAAGATTAATTTACGTTTTGTAAGGGGATTTAGGATCTAAGATCTCCAATGTGGCGAGGTTGTGTTTCAAAAATTAATTTTAACTGGTTCACGGGAAAATTACTTCCAGAAAGATGAATTTACGTTTTATAAGGGGATTTAGGATCAAAGATCTCCAATGCGGCGAGCTTGTGTTTCAAAAATTAATTTTAACTGGTTCACGGGAAAATTACCTCCAGAAAGATGAATTTACGTTTTATAAGGGGATTTAAGATCAAAGATCTCAAATGTGGCGAGCTTGTGTTTCAAAAATTAATTTTAACTGGTTCACGGGAAAATTACCTCCAGAAAGATGAATTTACGTTTTATAAGGGTATTTAGGATCAAAGATCTCCAATGTGGCGAGCTTGTATTTCAAAAATCAATTATAAGTGGTTCACGGAAGCATTACCTCCAGAAAGATGGAATTACGCTTTATGACAGGATTTAGGATCAAAGATCTCCAGAGAAGAGGGGAGGTTATGTTTCAAAAATCACTTTTTCTCAGGATACATACCTACAGAAATATAAAACGCTTTATACGTATTTTTAAATTAAAGATAATACGTTTTATTGTATTAATGGATCAAAATGCCCAATCGCACTACACCCGTGTGAATCAGCGGGTGAAATCCTCAATTAACCCTTTGCTTTACATAAACCGCCATCATCGTCATGGCTTCCATACGTGTCAGTAATTGTTCATAAAGAAAACTGAACTTCGACCTGATTCATTATTTATTTTTTTATATAGCAGGGGGCAAACGGGCAGAAGGCTCTCCTGTATAATGTTGATGCTTTGATGTTTGGATGTTCGACTGGGGATTAGTCTCGGGTTCGAGTCCTAGAATTGAAAAGATAAAATTAGAGGAATGCTATATGATACTTTCAATATGTTTTTTAAAAAGGGGGGCAAACGGGCAGGAAGCTCTCTTGTATAATGTTGAAGCTTTGATGTTTGGATGTTCGACTAGGGATAAGTCACGGGTTCGAGTCCTAGAATTGAAAAGATATTGATATAAGGACACTATAATATGATACTATTTGTATAAGTGGACGCAAAAAGGCAAGGGCCTCTCCAAACGTTAAGTGATAAGGCCGCCCATGGACTCTCACAATGGGCTTGCAAGTGCCTTACCGGTTTTTAAAATGAATATATTTATAATGAAGAACCGTTTATACGGCTACATTTTTTTTAATATTCACAATTGATGCTGTGATGGCCTAGTGGCTCCAACGTGCGAATTCATCTCTGGGGTTGTAGATTCAATCCCGGGCTGTGCACTTATGAACCGTCTTTGTGCGCATTTAACATTCGAACGGTGAATACATCGTGAGGAAACCGGCTTGCCTTAGACTCAACAAGTCGATGGCGTGCGTCAGGCCCTGACGACTGATCACCTACATATTAGATTGACGAATTATCATGAAACGGATACAGCAATCTGAGGCCCTGACTTAAAAAGGTTGTAACAGGTTATAAGTTGGTGGACTCATAAATGGTCCGTTGTGCGTAAAGTCCTGGCTAACAAAGCCAGCCTAACTCCATCCAGAAGCACAGAAGTCTCCTGGGCACTTCACAGGCTTCACGGAGCGACCTCACTGCTCATGAGTGTAATAATTGTACTACATACTGTACTTATTGTACTACTAATTGAACTGGTTGATATAAATCAAAATTCGAGCTGTTATTATAATTAATGGTTATGGGTTTAGGGCAGTGACGGCCTAGTGGCTTCGGCGTGCGGCCCTCATAAATGAGGTCGTAGGTTCGATCCCCGGCTGTGCACCAATGGATTTTCTTTCTATGTGCGCATTTAACACATAGTATTACTTGGCTATTAGATTAACAAATGATCATGAAACAGTTATACAGAAATCTGAGGCCCCAGACCTAAAAAGGTTGTATCGCCACTGACAGTCAGGACTTTAGTCAGCCCAGCTCCTTCCAGAAGCACAGAAGTCTCCTGGGCACTTCACAGGCTTCATGGACCTCACTGATATATTTTATTCATAATTATATTTTTTTTTTAATTAAGGGGACGGGAATAATGAATAAAAAAATTGTATAAATCACATTTTATAAATATTTACATTCGGAAAAACTATACAAGTTATTACCATCGTATATCGGATTAAAACGTGTAATTTTCAATTTCTAGCCTAATTACGTGTTAAAACTTAGAAATAGATTTTTGACTCTTTGTCCTTAAGACGATTTTAATATTAATAGTTAAACATTATTTATTTTAGAAGTTATATTAAAATAACATTTGTGATTACCTGTTATTTGCTATATCAATCTTTAGCAAATTTAAAATCGTACTTGCCTGCACACGTTTTAAACCGATAAAAGTTTTCACTACACAATTGTCAAGTTGGAATGATTCCTACGTTTTAGTCTAACATAAACTGTGCAAAATTCATCAACATAAATACGGTAATAATAGGGTTATAGCGAAAATTAATTGCAAACAAATTTGTGAGTAATTAAAAAAAAACCGCCAAATAAACAGGCCAAAAGACTTGTATCCATCCATGGTCATGTACTAAATTAAAAAAAACTTAAATAAAACCAAAGTTTTCAAATTTCGAACTTCATGTCAGCGTTGACGTTCGAAATTCAATTTTTCTAGAACAGCCCCGGGATGTATGAAAGTATACTTAAAAGAGACAATGGCGCGTATTATTTCTATTGGGATTGGTCAACAGCATGGTCATGATACGTCATAATACGACGTTTGACGTATACGTCTTTTGTTTCTCACCTTTTACTGCCAAGAATGCGACAATAATGTAAAAATAAATTCGATTTTTACATAATATATTTAAATCTCGACTTTATCAACCATCAAAACCGTTTGACATTAATTTGCTATAACCACTTTAGTCAACAAATAAAAATAATTTGTTATACACAGAATACATGACACATTTCCGTGTGATTTTTATGCATGTATATCGGCCCATGTTGGTTTGTCAATTTAAAATATTAGAAAAGACACCTGTCTATGCTTTCGTCAGTCATATGTCAGTGCCATGGTCACGCTATTTTATTGGTGATTCTTGTTTCGCCGGTTTTATACCATTAAAGTAGACATAATTTTTTATTTGTGTCTTAACTCGAAATATTTCGTTTGACGGCTTGAGGTCCCAATATCTGCCTATAACTTGGTAATCTACTCTATTATACAAAAAATCTTTCAAATACAGCACTGATCAAGATCTGCAAAAATATGTGTCCGTGTGTATATTCTGTGTACAAGTCCATTAATTTGTATATTGTGCGCAGAAACTAATATTTTGATGCAGACAGTAGGGTGATATGGGATTGACAATGACGGCACGTCAACCTTTTGACAGTCTATAATTACGTCCAGTTTAAGACGTTTTGCAATATATGTCAATTAACAGTGATGATATTCTGACGTGATAAGCCGTTGCTATTATACCATGGCTGTCACGTGTGACGTCAACGTTATTCTATCATTTTGACAAAATAACGTCAAACGCAGGGTTAGTTTCGACATTATACCGGCATCATATCATTCACTGTACATATTTCATCAGATGACAATTATCGTTGACATTATGACGTCATCATGTCATTGACAGACGGCGTATTGACGGTTGTTCCTTTCAGTAGATCAGTGATGTCGCGTCGAAACATCGATAGGTTTTGTGTGAACCTGAAACACAAACATATTTTCAATAAATTATGTGTTGCAAACAATGATATCAAAATAGCACACAGAGCCATCGGTCGATAATTACGTAAAACAAAACTGTCAATGACAAATGACATTCTGTTCTTTTTCTAACTAAATAATTAGTCTTTACCCTGCAACAACGCGTTTTACGAATGCTCTACACTCATGCTACTTAATACACACAAACTAAGATTTGATCATCATCATTTGAAGCATTTTTTAAATGTTAGGTATAGAGACTGGTGTTGGTGTCTATGCTCTTGACAGTCAACAGTCATTGCCATGGTCACGCTATTTGTTATTCTTTTTGGTAATTCTTGTTTCTATTTGTGTCTTAACTAGAAATTTTAATCTCCTTCCCCAACGGCCCTTGCTCGCTCTACGCCCTTTATTTGAACTGGTAGTAAATGTAAATTTAGAATCAATTTAACATCTTTACTATTAACGTTCATAAGTGTATTTGTTTACCTATACCAATGAAGTTACTTTGAGTTTTAGTTTGAAGTATTTCATAATTTAAATAATACATAGATTACTTATATACTTATACATTATTTATATACAGTGTAAACTCTATATAACGACACCGAAGGAACTGTGCCTTTTATGGCGTTATAGAGAGAAGAAAACCGTATAGATGATTCTGAGTGAGTCTGTCTGTCTGAGAATGAGTCTCCTATTCCATCTTCAACTACGGCTGTAAAACAATACTCCAATCAGCAATTTGTTCTACTCTTGTCAGGCGACATTAAGTTTGACAGCATCTTCTAGTCAAGACAATATCACTCACCTATCCCTATTTTTCGTAAGCAGATTCCTCTCGACGCCAGACATGAGCTGGTCGAAGCACTGGGCCAGGTGATGCTGCCGATGCCGAGGCTGTTGGGAGATGAGCTCAGAGCGGAGACCAGAGAACTGCTCCTCGTTCAGTAGAATGAGCCCAAGGAGCGGCCGAGACATGGACCATTGGTTACAGCATTCTTCGAACATTATGACGTTCACTACCTGTGGAGGATGTCCTTTATATAAGAGTACTACTGAGAATACATTTTAATTGACACACAATATTGAAAAAATTCATAAATAATATTTAAAAAAAGATGCTAGATATAAAGAAAGTGTTAAAAAAATGATAAATTAAAAAAAAAAATGTGTGCGTGTACTAGTGTACGTACGCACGTAAGAAGTGAAAATGTATGACGTTATTTTTCGAAAAATGATCTACTATATGCAACTTTAGAGAAATTGTTTAAAAAATTTAACCAAAGGCTTTCATTATCATAGACACGAATACAAACAATACAATTATTTCAATTTACCTTATCACTACTAAGATTATTACAGAATTGCATTAATTGTAATACAATTATTACTATCATTGTTATCGTTATACGTACGTACCGATATTTTAAAACGCAAATTTCTTTTGGATTTAAACAATACAAAGATATCATACAAATGAAATATAAAAGAAATCAATGGCGCTACAACCTTTTTTTAGGTCTAGGCCTCAGATTTCTGTATCTGTTTCATGATCCAAATGAATTAGGTCCGTATACATTTTTTAATTTGAACTATCAAGAATATTGTGTGTAATACCAAAACATTTTTTCCTTTGGTAAACCTCACAGATAAGTGGCAGCTATTTTTGTATGACTTTGAACAGATTCAGAATACCTACTGGAGAACATTTATTGAAGTGAAACTTCTTTATCGGTGTAGGAAAAAAAATAAACGTCACATTTTTGGGTTACGCGTCACATTTTTCTGTTACGCGCCATCTTTTTCTTGTCCACGGTTGATTCGAAGACATTAATAACAAAAACATATAATAACGATAACAATGATAGTAATAATTCTATTACAATTAATTCTGTAATAATCTTAGTAGTGATAAGGTAAATTGAAATAATTGTATTGTTTGTATTCGTGTCTATGATAATGAAAGCCTTTGGTTAAATTTTTTAAACAATTTCTCTAAAGTTGCATATAGTAGATCATTTTTCGAAAAATAACGTCATACATTTTCACTTCTTACGTGCGTACGTACACTAGTACACGCACACATTTTTTAAATAACCATCAAGAACTGCTTTCCTAACTTCAAAAACACTATAAATCCAGCGATACCTAGTTTTGTAACGAGAAACTTTGTGTCAAAAAAAAACATTGGCACTACAACTCTTTTAGTTCTGGGCCTCAGATGTCTGATTTCTAATCTTTAATCAATCTAATAGGCAAGTAGTTGATGGGCATCCTGTACCGTCGAGTGTTAGAGTCTAATCTTGACCTGAAGAAAGGCCATCAATGCAAACCGGGTATCTCGGGTACCGGGTGCTCACGCTGCTCAAAAATAACTTACAGTTGCCAACAGCTGCTGCATGATCTCCGGCCGCCTTTGGAGCACTTCTATGAACATATTACTGCTTTCGGGCGTCGGCTGTCTCGGATTCGAGCCTTTACTTGCTGAAAAATTGCTAAATATTAAAAAAAAAAGTTGCTGTGATGGATTGGTTAATATATTTACAATTAAAAGGCATTGTTGATTGGCTAACTCATAGCCAATCGCTAAGTGAATAATTCTAGTAAAATCTACAAATCGGAAGTGCATATGTCTCAGCTTAATCAGCCGTTGAATAAACAGCCTAGCCGTTTAACTAGCGGCCTCAATTATGTTCAGCCAGTTGATCAAACAGCTGGGAAAATGATTTAGATCTGTTGACTGTTACTTTAAATTTAGTTTAAGTTCAGCACTTTTCAAACTGTCAATATTGCGTCGGCAAACCACAGCTTTGATGGTGTTTTCCAAAGTTTCATGAAAAACAACAAGTACAAGGCAAGAGTTTAGTGACAACAATGTGGTTTAAACTTAAGCAATTCCATTTTAAAATATATATATTTTTATGTCATATGTTTCATCTGTTTTATTTCTGCCAAATAATGACTCTTGCGTACGGAATTGTCTAAGCATTATCCAGCCAGTTTCTTAAATGTTGTAACAAAGGCTACGGCTGAATATCTTTAAGGCCGTTAGTTAAACGGCGCGTTAAGTTAAGAGGCTAGGCTGTTAATTGAACGGCTAATCAAGCTAGTTGGCTGCGACATATATATAATTATTTTTTGTAATATTTATATTCACCAATTTATATTAACCAAAACGCGTTTTGGAATAATTGCATCAATTTTTCTATATAAAATAATTTTGATTTTTATGATTTTGCCTGTCTACTACTACATACAGTCTTGGAGTTAAAACGTGACTGTTTTGGATTGAAGTATACAGTGCCACATACTTTTCTTGGCCGGTTAGAGGTTCGCTGTCATGGATAGTATTGCCAGTTAATTAAATTTAACCATTACAAGGGGAATAATTTGAACTAACTTAATAATTTATTGAAATGTCTTAATAAAGCAATGTATACTAGAATCTAGAAAATGCAGTTCTAGGCTTAAACAAATATGACAAAAACTTTGGATATAAGGTTTTGTTACGTGTACTATTAATATAATATCTATTAATAACTAGCAATCAGAACCGTTCGATAATTAAGCAAGGAAAAACAATTAAAATGTTTTCGTGTACTAGTGTACACACGTAAAGAGTGAAACTTCTTTATGACCTTATTTTTCGATAAATGATCTACTATATGCAACTTTACAGAAATTGGTTAAATAAAGTTAAATTAGATAAAGTTTAACACGAGGCTTTAATCATCATAGACATGAATACAAATAATACAATTATTTAATTTTACCTTATTACTACTAAGATTATTACAGAATTTCATTAAATAGATTTACTATCATTGTTATCGTTATTATATATTTTTGTTATTAATGACTTTGAATCTCGTCGAATCAACCATGGACAAGAGAAAGACGCGTAACCGAAAAATGTGACGGTAAATATTTTCCAACGCCGATAAAGAAGTTTCACTTTCAAAAGCATTTTAGGTGGATTTTTATTATATGGTCTATAGTAAAATTATGAGTTGTAGTTGAGAGCTAACTGACAATGTCAATCTGACATTTCAAATTCGGAAATCTGTATCGGAAGGACCAATTTCTGGCTTGACTGAAATTGGTCCTTCCAATTTAATTTAATTGAAAAGTATTTAGTACAAGTACAGTAAACCTGATGTATCTAGTTATATTTACGTAGTGTGATATATTGCGTTGTTCAATGTGTTTCAGTTGTGTTGCCATAATATGAAACTGAAAAACTGTGTTCATAGTTTTTGAATTGTTCAAAAAAACAGTTTTACGAGAATCCTTCTACAACACGGTTCTGGTCCGCTTTATAGTATTTATATAAAAGATAATTATAAAATTAAAAAACCTTGATCTTGTCTAGAGAAAGATTTTTTTTTTAAATTGTATAGAACTTATTAATAAAAAACTGAAATAGCTTGTTAGTTCTGCCTCCTGTGCCTGACCCGTGAATAAAGTATAAAAGAAATATTACTTACATTTCTGTACTAATTGCTTAAATAAATATGTTACTACGTGGTCAAGAGTCGCACAACATCCTGTACATACACTCGTGTCTGAAAATGTAAAAAAATGGGGTTATTATTAAAAAATATGATTCAACCTAGCTTTTAGGTCTACCTTCAAAAACTGGCAACATTCACATTGCTAGTAGGCTCGCAAATGCGTTGCCGGGCTTTTAAGAATTGGTACGCTGTTTTCTTGAAGGACCCAAAGTCGAATTGGTTCGAAAATAGCTACCGCCTATTGACGCTCAATGCAAGAGGGCTCGCAAATGCGTTGGCGGGCTTTTAAGAATTGGTACGCTGTTTTCTTGAAGGACCCAAAGTCGAATTGGTTCGAAAATAGCTACCGCCTATTGCCGCTCAATGCAAGAGGGCTCGCAAATGCGTTGGCGGGCTTTTAAGAATTGGTACGCTGTTTTCTTGAAGGACCCAAAGTCGAATTGGTTCGAAAATAGCTACCGCCTATTGACGCTCAATGCAAGAGGGCTCGCAAATGCGTTGGCGGGCTTTTAAGAATTGGTACGCTGTTTTCTTGAAGGACCCAAAGTCGAATTGGTTCGAAAATAGCTACCGCCTATTGACGCTCAATGCAAGAGGGCTCGCAAATGCGTTGGCGGGCTTTTAAGAATTGGTACGCTGTTTTCTTGAAGGACCCAAAGTCGAATTGGTTCGAAAATAGCTACCGCCTATTGCCGCTCAATGCAAGAGGGCTCGCAAATGCGTTGCCGGGCTTTTAAGAATTGGTACGCTGTTTTCTTGAAGGACCCAAAGTCGAATTGGTTCGAAAATAGCTACCGCCTATTGCCGCTCAATGCAAGAGGGCTCGCAAATGCGTTGCCGGGCTTTTAAGAATTTGTACGCTCCTTGAAGGACCTAAGTCGATTTTTTTAGAAAACACTACAGGGAATTCCACATAGTGGTGGTGCTCAGTAAAAACTGCCTTCGAAAAACGCTCAGTTGTGAAACGACGGACATCGAAGCGATACTTTTTGATGATGACAAATTATCGGTAAGCTACCCCTTCCAAGCAATATCGTTTAAAGAAACAATTCACTCGAAACATAGCTTAACTGCCTATATATATATAAATTAAATAATCAATATACATTTACACAAAAAATTATATTTGAACTAAATATAACTTTGAACTGAATAAGGGATGATACCGAACATATCGAAGATTGTTTAATCTAGTTCGTTGCTAGGCATGGACTATCTATGCAAGGGGAATCCCCGCGTTTTATTCACTTTGTTGTCCCTTTCACCCGCTTTGTCCCCGCTTAGTATTTTTTTTACACCAAATTAAATAAAATACAGAACTTGTTGTCAAAAATTGTGATTCATTGAATATCAGAAAGAAATAATTACATTTCGATTGTTCATTATCTGTCACGTGTCAAAACTGACGTTTTACACAGACTAACAAACTCACAATTGAAGTGAGTTTGCTAGTCTGTGGTAACTCCAGTTTCGGCTTGTCACTTGCATTTTTATAAACATTTTGTCGAATTGTAATTGGATATTTAATATGAAATAATCTTTTTGAAGTACTTTTATGAAATTAATTAGTATTTTAGTAATTTTAATTTTATAACCTAAGTTAGTTAGAATAAATCTAGAATTATTTTAGCAACCCATTGGAACTAGTTAAGCCACGTCATCATGGTAAACATTTGTTTAGCAACAATGTTGAATCAACGTGTTGCGGAATTGCTGTCAATACAATGTTGGAGACTGGACAGCGATCCGTACGCCAACGTACGTAACGATTAAATGTTCCTTAACCATGAATACGAGGCATTATATTGTTACGAAGACGGGTCAACTGCAATGTTTCTAGATTTTTCCACTAGTTAGAGAACTTTTCAGCAGGCTGAAATATGATTTCTGACCGTTTCAGGAGAGGGTCAATCACATATTAGAACATTATAATTTCCATAATGCTACCGTAGTTTTCAGGAAGCTGAAACCTTTTTTCAGTCAGTTTCAGAACATGTGTAGTAGAGTGGTGCAGTTTTCAAGAGACCCGTATTGAGGCGTTTTCAGGCCTAGGTATACCCCTTTAATGACGGAATATTCTAGACCGAACTTTCTAGGTGTGAGATAAGGACGAAATGATACGAGAGAGAAAGAGAAGATCGGAACCTTCACGAAGCTTGACCGAGCACTCTAGAACTCTGTACGACAAGGACGGAGCAATGTGCGAAAGAGACAGAGAGTACGGACGTTCTAGAATTGTGCAATCGCTACTCAGTAGCAAGCCCGCCTAGAAAGTTCTCGAATATTGTTTAGAATTATTTCCAGGGATATATAAGCGAGCCGAAACACGACCTTTAGTTTCGAATGCGATAACAATAGATAAACACCGAAGCGATAAAGTACTGTGTGAAGTGTGCATATGTTTTAATTAGTGATTGTTTTTGTGTGCTATAAGTGCATTTCTGCAATTAATTTTTCAAGAAATAAACCCTTGAAGAAATCTACGGCATTTTCTATCCGATCCCCTAGCTCGTAACAATATGTATAAAAAATACAATATTAAACTCTCATTAATTCGTAAGATTAACTATAAGGTTTAATCTTTGTTCATGCTTAGTGTTTTTCGGTTGCCCGGAAGGGATCAAGAAGCCTATGCATTAAAAGAGTTATCACTCACCTATAGCTGTGAGACCCTCCGATATCGAAGAAAGTATATACAACGTGGCCTCTGGCTGTATGGACGCTAAATATGGCATATGGTCCTGGGCCAGCCTCTCCAATAGTACGTAGTAGGTCTGGGATAGTTTTGGATAGAACTGAAAAAAAATTTAACATAGCTTTTACACATTAGGAAAAACACTTTTTGAACGGATTGAAGCTATGTATTATTATTATTTTACATATATATTTTCCGACGTTTCGCGTGCTTTACGGCGTGCGTGGTCACGGTGACTGAAGACAAAAGGTGTTGAATGTCAAAAGTATCACAGCTGCAGAGAAAGTTGTTTCATCTGTATTTATTTCCCCGGAGTTGGTATCGAAAAAGTGTTTTTCTTAATTATAGTAATATTTTTCAAAATTGTATGTTTAAACAACTTTTTAATACAGTTGCTCAAAAAGTGGCGTATTGTAGGAACGTAAAGCGTTCGAACTTATATATAAAATATATAAAAAACTCACCAATAAGTCACTCTGTGGTATATTTAACAATAATTTAACAAACATATTTAACGCATTATCTAGGGCATCGTCACCATATAACCTGAAAAAAAAAAATTTTTTTTTTAAAGTATACGACAGCAGCGCTATTTGCCTAATCTAAACTATGCAGGGCTCCACCCAAACACATACAAAAAATCATTCAAATCGGTCCAGCCGTTTAAGACAAGTTCAGTGACAAACACACGTACATTGTAAAAGCTATCTTTTAGGTTAGATCAACTACAGTGTGTAAATTTGATTGAAATCGGTTAAGTAGTTTGGGGAGTCCATAGCGGACATTAAAATATATATCTTTAAAGCGTGTTTTAGTAATCTCCTAAAGTTGGATCGATTTAGAATAAAAAAATTGTATGCGTTCAACATTCACAATACGTGTACGTATACGCTTTAGACACTAGGACCGAGGTCGCGCGTTCGAATGATGACTGCATCAATGCACAGCAATACTAGCTAAAGGTAACGTTGCGGAAACCAGCCTTGGATCCAGAATTAGCAGGCTGATCACCTACTTAGGGAGCGTTCAAGTATGATGTGGGGGGGGGGGGGAATGTTCTTGTAAAATGTTACGAATATTTTCGACGTTCCAGTAATTTACACCTATAAATTTTCGACTTTCCAGTAATTTACACCTATAAATTTTCGACTTTCCAGCAATTTACACCTATAAATTTTCGACTTTCCAGCAATTTACACCTATAAATTTTCGACTTTCCAGCAATTTACACCTATAAATTTTCGACTTTCCAGCAATTTACACCTATAAATTTTCGACTTTCCAGTAATTTACACCTATAAATTTTCGACTTTCCAGTAATTTACACCTATAAATTTTCGACTTTCCAGTAATTTACACCTATAAATTTTCGACTTTCCAGCAATTTACACCTATAAATTTTCGACTTTCCAGCAATTTACACCTATAAATTTTCGACTTTCCAGCAATTTACACCTATAAATTTTCGACTTTCCAGCAATTTACACCTATAAATTTTCGACTTTCCAGCAATTTACACCTATAAATTTTCGACTTTCCAGCAATTTACACCTATAAATTTTCGACTTTCCAGCAATTTACACCTATAAATTTTCGACTTTCCAGTAATTTACACCTATAAATTTTCGACTTTCCAGTAATGGTAACTTTTAGATATAAAGGTTGACTGGGTGGTTACGAAACGTTACATGGGAAGGGGGGAGAATCTTCAAAAATTGCGTGACAACGTGAACGCTCCCCTATCACGAAACGACCTATGCAGTTGAAGTAATTTTTTACAAAAACATTTATAATCTTATTTAAATAAATTATACTTAATACATACCTAAAAACACCGAAATTAACATAATTCCCACATAAAGCCGTCTTAAGTATGGAGAAACACAACGAAATACCTTTCACTTTCATCGTATACATTTGTTTTTTGCTTACATCGACTGTAAGTATTCTACTACCTGAAAAATTTAAAAAAAATTAAGAAGTCTCTAGAAGCTTTATGCTTTAGCTTAGTATGAAAACTATATTGTATATTATGACAATTAACACTTGACGTTTCTATACAAGCATGGTCATTCGTACGACGCAATCTTGCCAAGACAGTTTCTGCGTTTGTATATTTATTAACATAATTAAGACAATCATAAAGTAACTAGTCTAATAACCAGAAATTATCTTTTAAAAAACCGAAATTATGAAATAAGGGAACACGATGTTATTAGAATGGCAACACCACGTAATATCATAGACAGGTTGTAAATTGTCAAAGTCAATTTGTCAGTAGTGCGTCGAATCAATCGTTGCTCTCGGATATGCGCCTGCGCAGTCTTATTTTAAAATGAAATCTAAATATCGGATGACGATATAACTCATGCCTAGAGGCATAGGTTCGATCCCCGGTTGTGCACTAATAGACTTTTGATGGACACATGTAAAATTCGCTCAAACGGTGAAGGGAAGCCAACAATTCGACGGGATATGTCAGGCACAGGAGGCTGACTATTAGTTTGACAAATCATGGAACGGACACAGAAATCTGAGGTCCAGACCTAAATAGGTTGTAGCACCACTGGTTATTTCCTTATAACCGACTCACCATAAGCGCAAATAATATTCGATAATTCCCTAAACAACAATATTCCATTCGGCGAGCTGACGTCAAAATGCAACCTCTGGTTCCTGTTCTGCACCAGCTCGGTGGTCAATTTCAGTATGGGCGTGGTCACGGCCGGCTCGTTGTACCACAATTCGATCCCGCGCAGTAACACCTTCATGTACAATGGGTATCTGAAATCACAGTTAAAAACATTAACCGAAGGTTCCGCGGAGATTTTTCTGGAAGGACCAATACACATTGCCAGCTATAGACGACGCATTATAAACTATGGCTTCGGGTCGTAAACGATATTTATCTGTTTGTCTCTCTCGCACTTACAGATATGATGGGAGTGGTGCATGCATATTGATAACAGGGTAGGTACGATCGATATGCTAAATTGAATGGTATCTGAAGTAGTGTTATTAATACTACTTCATTATTAATCAAAGTAACACTAAGATTTTATTGAACTATACACACTTGGTGAACTAAAATTATATATTTTCTTCAAATGGATTCTCGCTGTTGGCCTTTTGACAGCTCACATCGAACTGTATGGAATGGAACCATTTTTTACTTTTTCTGAATGGAATCTCGCCGTTGGCTTGAGGGCCTTTGACAGCTCACAAACTGTATGGAATGTTACTATTTTTTATTAATGCAATCTCGCCATTGGCCTGAAGGGCCTCTTGACAGCGCACATCGAACTGTATGGAATGGAACCATTTTTTACTTTTTCTGAATGGAATCTCGCCGTTGGCTTGAGGGCCTTTGACAGCTCACAAACTGTATGGAATGGTACTATTTTTTATTAATGCAATCTCGCCATTGGCCTGAAGGGCCTCTTGACAGCGCACATCGAACTGTATGGAATGGAACCATTTTTTACTTTTTCTGAATGGAATCTCGCCGTTGGCTTGAGGGCCTTTGACAGCTCACAAACTGTATGGAATGGTACTATTTTTTATTAATGCAATCTCGCCATTGGCCTGAAGGGCCTCTTGACAGCGCACATCGAACTGTATGGAATGGAACCATTTTTTACTTTTTCTGAATGGAATCTCGCCGTTGGCTTGAGGGCCTTTGACAGCTCACAAACTGTATGGAATGGTACTATTTTTTATTAATGCAATCTCGCCATTGGCCTGAAGGGCCTCTTGACAGCGCACATCGAACTGTATGGAATGGAACCATTTTTTACTTTTTCTGAATGGAATCTCGCCGTTGGCTTGAGGGCCTTTGACAGCTCACAAACTGTATGGAATGGTACTATTTTTTATTAATGCAATCTCGCCATTGGCCTGAAGGGCCTCTTGACAGCGCACATCGAACTGTATGGAATGGAACCATTTTTTACTTTTTCTGAATGGAATCTCGCCGTTGGCTTGAGGGCCTTTGACAGCTCACAAACTGTATGGAATGGTACTATTTTTTATTAATGCAATCTCGCCATTGGCCTGAAGGGCCTCTTGACAGCGCACATCGAACTGTATGGAATGGAACCATTTTTTACTTTTTCTGAATGGAATCTCGCCATTGGCTTGAGGGCCTTTGACAGCTCACAAACTGTATGGAATGGTACCATTTTTTTATTAATGCAATCTCGCCATTGGCCTGAAGAGCCTCTTGACAGCGCACATCGAAATATATGGAATGGGACCATTTTTGACCTGAAGGACCTTTATGGTAAAAAATATGTATATTATGGCGTCGTTATGCTATCGCGTTTTACGCTAGAACAACGCCATCTGTTGATCACAATATATATGAAACGATGAAATTTGACAAATGCTATGTATAGAAGAAAAAAAATACTCACATCCAATCAAAGAGCATAATATACGTAGATTTCGTATTAAACGCGAAGGCGAGACCTCTCAAGTCCCGGGCGAGGCCTATCAGCGTTTTCTTCGCGTCTTCGGACGCGTATAAAGGATTCTCCGCGCTTCCCAATAATCCTATTATACTCTCGAAGGCAGCTGGAAAAGATTTTTGGCATCATTGGAACCGTCATCTATTGTATAATTTTTAACGATGTATATGTCGTAGCAATGACGTTCCTGTCAGCTGTCACTGTCATCATGTCAGAGCTTATAAATTAACAACGTCAAAGTCAAATCTTTTCAATACTGTTAACGTTTTATAGGACAGAGAGACAAACGAACACGTAAAGATAAATTCCGAACAAACACACCGGCAACACCAGGTTTCGGAATGCGTTGCCGGCCTTTAATGTGGGACGCTGTTATGTAGCCAAATATCGATATATCGAAAAAGGCAGGGGATTCCTTGAAGTCAACGTGGAACGGTTGGAATACTTTAATAATTGATTTGCCAATATTGACTTTGACGTTTCAACTCTGTGACAATGACAGCTGACAGTAACGCCATTGCTCTGACATATATAGTAAGAACATAGACACCACACCCTCTTCCAAATAGGCCCACTAACCAATTTTAACACAGACACGTTCACGGCATGGACACCTATAATGCCACGCGATAGCGGGTGTGTTGCCGATCTTTCATGATATGGTTCATCTTTCACTTCTACTCTCATTGCAACAGTTTTATTTATTTGTTTTACCTGTAAGAGGCATCATGAAAGCGTGGAATCGATCTTCGTCCTCGCCCAGTTCCACCATCAATAATCTCCCTAACGCCGTATAGAGCATACTGCGACAACGCATTTCCGCAGTACCAACGCCGATTCCAAGGAACGGGAAGTGTTCCGCCTGGAATGTTTATCAAAAATACATATAATCAAAGATAATCTCCAACACACAATACAAATAATACAGACTATACAAGAGTCCCATAGCAGTGTTGGCATTTATTATCCATAGCTGTATGTTTGTAAAGTTTTCACACAGAAAGTGCTGGACCGATTTTAAAAATTCTTTCACTATTAGAAAGCTGAATCTTCAGTGATTGACATAGGAATATATTACATTTTCAAAAAAAAATAGGGCTCCTTAATAAAAATGCAACAATATAAACTAAGGTGTTAAAAAATTATCCATAAAAAATCTGGAAAGTATTGAGGGTAGAACCAAAAAAAAATTATACAGTATTATAGAACGCATGAATATCAACAAAACGAATGTTTTATCTATAGGCAATTGTATCCCGAGTCGGAACTCCAAAACAAAATGTTGTGTATGGGGAAGTTCCGAGGCTCTGAAGTTCTACGACTAAATCTCTTCTCCAATATTATAGAAGTTTGCATTTTGGATTTCTGTTTTAATTTTTAACAATTTACAATAATCAAGCTAAAAATTCTAAATTACCTACTTGAATACAAGAATTTTTCAATACCCGTAAAGTATAGTAGTCTGAAAGGAAGTAATTAAAAACTAAGAAGCTATAGCAAAAATATATCTATATAATATATCTATAGTCCAACTTTGTAGACTTTCCACTACCAGATCCGTATCTACGCGAGTGAAATCGCGGGTCTTTGTTAGGATACAATAGTGTTACGAAGACGGGTCGACTTCCAAGTTTCTAGATTTTTCCACTAGTTAGAGAACTTTTCAGAAGGCTGAAATATGATTTCTGACCGTTTCAGGAGAGGGTCAATCACATATTAGAAAATTGTAATTTCCATAATGTTACCCTAGTTTTCAGGAAGCTGAAACCTTTTTTCAGTCGATATCAGAACATGTGTAGTAGAGTGGTGCAGTTTTCAGGAGACGTTTTCAGGCCTAGGTATACCCCTTTGATGAAGGAATATTCTAGATCAAACTTTCTAGGTATGAGACAAGGACGAAATGATACGAGAGAGAGAAAGAGAAGATCGAAACCTTAACGAAGCTTGACCGAGCACTCTAGAACGCCGTACGACAAGGACGGAGCAACGTGCGAAAGAGACAAAGAGTGCGGACGTTCTAGAATTGTGCGATCGATCAGTAGCAAGCCCGCCTAGAAAGTTCTCGAATATTGTTTAGAATTATTCCCAGGGATATATAAGCGAGCCGAAACACGACCTTTAGTTTCTAATGCGATAACAATAGATAAACACCGAAGCGATAAAGTACTGTGTGAAGTGTGCATATGTTTTAATTAGTGATTGTTTTAGTGTGCTATAAGTGCATTTCTGCAATTAATTTTTCAAGAAATAAACCCTTGAAGAAATCCACGGCATTTTCTATCCGATCCCCTAGCTCGTAACAATATATATATATATTCGTTCCGGCAAACGTCGTATTTCCATGTATATAATGTAATAAAAATAATCTATCTATAATAAAAATAAGGGTTGATCATAGATGCGTGACAATTAAGAGTTGTATGTGTTTTTGTATGCTGTATCATAAAAAAAAATTGGTGTGTACACGCCTTATCACTTAGGAGTTGGAAAGGTAGATAGTAGCCAATTCTCAGGCTAACTGAGAATGCATAAAAAATTTCATAAGAATCGGTCGAGCCGTTTCGGAGGTGTATGGGAACGAACATTTCATTTATATTACATAAGAATTTTATATATATATGAACCGTGTTTAGAATCACGGTTGTGTATGTATTCCTCTATTTCCGTAATTAGCACTTGGGACCAACGTTGAAGGCCTAACATGAGGAAACCCTTGTCTCAATCCTATATCAGACACAGAAGGTTCACCTACTTGACCATAGAGATGAAAGAAACTGATGGAATCCGATCCATTGATCCCCACAACCGTAGGGCCTCTATTTTTAAACAAGCTGTTCCATACATGAACGTCAAAGTGAAGTCGAGTGACCCCGGAAACAGAGCCCCAGAGGGTTAACAGCAGATATCTTAACGGGGTTATAAGGCCCTACTTAAGAAAACACTTTTTAAACTGATTGAAGCTATGTATTATTAGTCACCGTGACCCTGCACGCTGTAAAGCACGCGAAACGTCGGAAAATTTAAAATTATGTAAATAATTATAAGTTTATAATAATAATACATAGCTTCAATCCGTTTAAAAAGTGTATTCTTAATGTGTTAAAAGCTATGTTAACAAAAGTCAATACTAAGCCCTACTTAAGTATCTTATTAAAACTCACCGTATGATGCGTCAGCATAAATTTCACCTCGTCCAACCTGACCAGCTTCCGTACACAAGAATATCCGCCGCTCAGATCGCTCAACAGCCCCAACGTTTTGGATATTATCGACTCGGAACTGCCCCAGTATTTTAAATTTGTTATTCTGGAAGTAATTGTAGTCAGTGTTAATGTAATGACATCATTTCAGATAAGTTTTTTAACCCGTCAAAACAATTTAGACAAGATGGCGTCGCACGTGTGACGTAACATGCTTGTAAACAAACGGCAAGTTTTAACGTGTTAATTGTCATTCTTAATGATGTTTCGATCAATAATATTCCGATGAAAACAGTATTTGACAGGCGAAGAAGAAGATATAAGACAAGTATATATATATATATATATATATATTTATACGTCGGTTACGTGACACAAAACACATTATATATATAAATTTTTAAAGATCCATAATGTTTAAAAATATTATTAACACTTTAACACCGTCAAATATGACTAAAGCTGGTCATTTACTTATTTACTGTTAAAGCCAATCCTCTTTTGAAATTTTAATGTATTTTATTATTATTTTATTTTATATAAATACAATTTTCAACCTTTTAATGTTACTCTTAATTTATTTTATTCTTTATCTGTAATGTATGTATATATGTAATTGGTTCGCAATAATTCTTCCAATCAATCACTTGAAAGTTTTGGATTTTGGTCCTTCGGTCCGGAATATATTTATTTCGAGTTGAGAGACGCAAATACCTATATACATAATTGCTATATACTCTATTAGGTTATATTTTAAATAAAACTTGATCAGACAGTTACTCACATCTTCCTCATAATCACACTAAGCAGCTGACTTTCATCACTTAATCCCAACACTTCACTAAGTCGACGATACACTTTGCTTGTCTTCTGCACTTGGTCACCAACGTATATTTTGCGAAACTGTTCGAAGAACGACATCATGGCTAACTCTAGCTTTTCACAGCCACCCTGAAATTTATTTATTAAGTATAGAATTAATCTTGATGATGATTTTTTATTTTTTGACGAAAGAAAAATAAAATAAGTTCCAGTTCAGCTGGTATTAGACAATTGTTTTTTATCAACTATACTAATGGGGCAGTCAAATACAATCTTTTAGGTCTGGGTCTCAGAGATCTGTATCTATTCCGTGATCATATCTATGGCAAGTCAGTGATCAACCCTTCTGTGCCTGTGGAACACCGTCTAATTTCTGGCAGAGGAGCTACCGTGTGGTGTTTCGTACTTGGATGGAGACACCTACATTAGCAAGTCTTGAATCCGTCAAATCCATCAACTGAAGAACCCTACAGACCAGCTCCCCATCCATGGCATCATTTTCGTCGCAGATGTTCACGGACGAGCGTCCATCTATGGCCGCCCCAATTATATACACGAGCCATGTAAGTTGACCTTAAACATTAAAACACAAATTTATCATACACACATTCAAACATAGCCAAAAAATTAAAATGGAGTGATCACGTGACGAGGCTCCAAGATGGAAGGTGGGTAAACGAGGCACATGGAAACCGAAACGCAAACTGGGCAAAGAACGAACCCAAAACCGCTGATCCGTACTGGCTCCAGGCGGCATCCTTGAAGGAGATATCAAAGGGGGTTGAATGGAGACCAGTGTTGGCCGTCTGGATTCAGGGTGCGACTCTCAGCCCTGAGGTCGTAGGTTCGATACCCAGCTTGAGAGTGTACGTGAAGGTGCGTCCCTGTGGTATGTGTTCGTGCACGTTAGCTGTCCAGGCTACGCGACACATACATAGTTTGTATTGTTCATTTAGTACGAAACTAGTGTTTATTTATTTAATTTTTCAAATATATTTTACAGCTAAGTTTGTGAGAACAAAGTCAAAGTCAAAAATCATTTATCCATATAGGTAACACAATGTACACTTGTGAACGCCAAAAAAAGAAATATACATTAAATGCTTCTAATTTAACATTTACTGCCAGTTCTCTAATCAAGGGCGTAAAAGAGAAGAGGAGAACTGGCAATAAACTCTCCGCCACTCATTCTACATAACGTTTGTAAGTTCCTCCATTACTCCAACCATTACCATGTTCCACATGACATCAGCAGGAGACATGGTGAAGTAGGAGCACGCTTACATTCTCGTGGGAACAACACACAAATAGTCGAAATAACTAACATCGCCGCATACACGAATTCAAGTCCGACCATTCACCACAACTAGCACCCGTTCACGAGCACCACGCATGGTCAGATCGGAACCTGCTAATGTCAGTAGAATGTTAAACTTAAAAACTCGTTTCATTAGGCTTACAAAATTATTATTTACTTACCTTGCAAAACCAATATCTGTTGCGGTTGTGTCTCCACGCTATAGGCCGCCGCTGCCCTGTCAAAGTGAGCCACGAGTAGCTGACAGGTCTTCGCGTATTCGCAACGGCCTATCACGGCTACTTGTTCCAACTGTTGTTGCACAGCACCCATATCGTCTAATGGGTCTTCCAAACCTTCCCTGGAATAATTGTTAAACATTTACTGAGATCAAAAGCATTTCAACTAAAAACTACATTTTTATTTAATACCTAAACTACTAAACCAATTTTGATGAAACTTGGACCGTTCCCTAAGTTGCAATTTAACTAATTCAAATAAAACATTCAATATGTTAGTTTCAGAGAAGTTTGTGGACAAAAATACAAACTAGACACAGGTATACACATCAATATGCAGTGTAAACTCCATATAACATTCTTCGATATAACGAACGAACGACGAACTCCCTAAAGCGTCGAAATCTTTGGCTTTGGTTGGTTTAGCTTGACTTCCATACGACACACTCTACATAGCATTAACACTCTCAATAACGACAACAATTGAGTAATAAACTACTTTCTAAGCTTCTCCCAGCCCTCAGTAAGCTGGACTGTCGGCATCATGCACACGAACTTTCTAAGAAATTGTGTAGACTTGTTGACTTAATATAAGTAGGAGATCATCTATACGCTTCTTTTTTCTCTATTTAACGCTATAAAATGTACAGTCCCTATTGTGTCGTTATATAGAGTTTAAACTGTATGTATGTCAATATAAAACATAAAAAAATCACGTTTCAATATAGTTAAATTAATGGGTAACACCCCTGAAGACAAACACCCTGAAACGAGAACATGCTGTGATGGTTGCAGCTCCTTACAAACGTGTAAAACAAAAACCTTGGCGATGTCAGACTGATCCGCCACTCTGACATCAGAGAAGAACTGGCAATAAACTCTCCGGAGTTTATTGCCAGTTCTTCTCTTCCTTTCTACGCCCCTGATTTGAGAACTGGCAATAAAATTAGAAGCACTTCAAATACATTTCTTTTTTGACGTTCATAAGAGTACACTGTGTTACCTATGAATAAATGTTTTTTTTCAGTTTTGAGAATTTAGAATACAATTTGTTAAAATATGACGGCGCCACTATCAATGTTTTGTAAAACTGACGGCGCCACTATCAATGTTTTGTAAAACTGACGGCGCCACTATCAATGTTTTGTAAAACTGATGGCGCCACTATCAATGTTTTGTAAAACTGATGGCGCCACTATCAATGTTTTGTAAAACTGATGGCGCCACTATCAATGTTTTGTAAAACTGATGGCGCCACTATCAATGTTTTGTAAAACTGACGGCGCCACTATCAATGTTTTGTAAAACTGACGGCGCCACTATCAATGTTTTGTAAAACTGATGGCGCCACTATCAATGTTTTGTAAAACTGATGGCGCCACTATCAATGTTTTGTAAAACTGATGGCGCCACTATCAATGTTTTGTAAAACTGATGGCGCCACTATCAATGTTTTGTAAAACTGATGGCGCCACTATCAATGTTTTGTAAAACTGATGGCGCCACTATCAATGTTTTGTAAAACTAACGGCGCCACTATCAATGTTTTGTAAAACTGATGGCGCCACTGTCAATGTTTTGTAAAACTGATGGCGCCACTATCAATGTTTTGTAAAACTGATGGCGCCACTATCAATGTTTTGTAAAACTGACGGCGCCACTATCAATGTTTTGTAAAACTGATGGCGCCACTATCAATGTTTTGTAAAACTGATGGCGCCACTATCAATGTTTTGTAAAACTGATGGCGCCACTATCAATGTTTTGTAAAACTGATGGCGCCACTATCAATGTTTTGTAAAACTAACGGCGCCACTATCAATGTTTTGTAAAACTGATGGCGCCACTGTCAATGTTTTGTAAAACTGATGGCGCCACTATCAATGTTTTGTAAAACTGATGGCGCCACTATCAATGTTTTGTAAAACTGACGGCGCCACTATCAATGTTTTGTAAAACTGACGGCGCCACTATCAATGTTTTGTAAAACTGATGGCGCCACTATCAATGTTTTGTAAAACTGATGGCGCCACTATCAATGTTTTGTAAAACTGATGGCGCCACTATCAATGTTTTGTAAAACTAACGGCGCCACTATCAATGTTTTGTAAAACTGATGGCGCCTCTATCAATGTTTTGTAAAACTGATGGCGCCACTATCAATGTTTTGTAAAACAACGTGCAACGGGCGATTAGTCGAACGATCGTACGATGTGTCACTCGATCCCACTACGGAACCAATATAAAGCAGCGCGCGCGCACAACTCAGGCAGTCGTTCGTCGACCATTGCCCGGTGCACTCGTTACGTAATTGCCGAGTAGCCTTTGAAATCTTTACCTATTGAATTTGTTTATTAAAATCGTATTGAATTAAGAGACTGAAATTAGAATTGGAATAAATCAAGTGATTCGGAGAAAACTTTGTGTTTGTTATCTTAACAATGTCGGGGCCTGACGCTACATATATATAGGATACGAACGCATTTGACTATATTTTTGTTTGTTTATTGAAATAATATTATCTATAGTTTATAATAATGTAGTTTATTTATTATTATAAGTTATTTAGTCTCTTCATTCCAATTCTTCAAACTCAAAATAACTTTATTGAAGTGAAACTTCTTTATCGGCGTTGGGAAAAAAATTACCGTCACATATTTCAGTTACGCGCCATCTTTATCTTGACCCCAACAACGGTCGATTCGAAGCCATTCATAACAAAAATATATAATAACGATAACAATGATAGTAATAATTCTATTACAATTAATGAAATTCTGTAATAATCTTAGTAGTAATGAAGTGAAATGAAATAATTGTATTATTTGTATTCGTGTCAATGATAATGAAAGCCTTTGGTTAAAATTTATTTAACCAATTACTGTAAAGTTTTATATAGTACATAATTTTCGAAAAATAAGGTCATAAAGAAGTTTCACTTCTTACGTGTGTACGCTAGGACACGCACACATTATTCGTATACGTAACCAAGTACACTTATGAACGTCAACAGGCAACAAACCACCGTGGAAGAAAAACTGGCAAGAAACTCTCCGTTTGAACTGCAGCAAATAAATCCCAAGGATTAGGATCATTTACGTATTCGTCAAATTTTTAAAAAGCTTATTTGATTAATTTACGAACTCAATTATAATTCCTATAACGCGGTTAACACGAACCGCGTTACGGGATACGCTTAACAATATAGATCCCTATCTGATGAGACGAGAACCAAATCAAGAGCGTCTTTTGATACCTGAGCAACACAGGAACTGAGTCCAGCCGGCTGTTAATATAGGCCGCCGTGACAGTCGGCGCGTACGTCTCCAACATATGTGGCTCCGTAGCATTGACGTATGGCACGGACGCCACCATACGTTGCCATAGTGACAGCAGATAATGCACCGAGTTCGGCGCGAATTGCCACATCTGAAAAAAGATTACTTTCTTTGAGAAATTCTTATTCAAGATATAAACGTTTTACAATAGTAATTTTTTGACCATTTGTTTTTGCCACCGACATTACCCCAAACGGCCTCATTTTTTGTTTTTGCCATCGACATTACCCCAAATGGCCTCATTTTCTGTTTTTGCCATCGACATTACCCCAAACGGCCTCATTTTTTGTTTTTGCCATCGACATTACCCCAAACGGCCTCATTTTTTGTTTTTGCCATCGACATTACCCCAAACGGCCTCATTTTTTGTTTTTGCCATCGACATTACCCCAAACGGCTTCATTTTTTTGTTTTTGCCATCGACATTACCCCAAACTGCCTCATTTTCTATTTTTGCCATAGACATTACCCCAAACGGCCTCATTTTTTGTTTTTGCCACCGACATTACCCCAAACGACCTAATTTTTGTTTTTTTCCATCGACATTACCCCAAACGGCCTCATTTTTTGTTTTTGCCATCGACATTACCCCAAACGGCCTCATTTTCTGTTTTTGCCATCGAAATTACCCCAAACGGCCTCATTTTCTATTTTTGCCATCGACATTACCCCAAACGGCCTCATTTTCTATTTTTGCCATCGAAATTACCCCAAACGGCCTCATTTTTTGTTTTTGCCATCGACATTACCCCAAACTGCCTCATTTTCTATTTTTGCCATAGACATTACCCCAAACGGTCTCATTTTCTGTTTTTGCCATCGACATTAACCCAAACGGCCTCAATTTTTACAAGGTAACAATTCATAAACAACCGAAAAGTCAAATGAGCAACTATGGCACATGCGCGCTTGTATCAAGATTCTTAACATTGGCCAATTTTGTTTAAGGCTTTTATTTTTAAAAAACAGTCAACCTTCTTTTAGTTCCCATACTATTTTTTTGGCAGAAGTCTCAGCTGATGTTACCTTACGACTGACAATTGTGTGCCTTTCTGCGTGTTACTCACACATACTATTTTAAGATAAAATTGTGTAACAACGGGTACAACCGTGGTTCTGAGGATATATATATTTTTTGTAAGTACCTGCAAACTTTGCACAGTGAATTTTGCGATTTCTTCAATGAGTCTCGGATAGTCGTCAACCATAACCAATTCCCCCAAACGATAGTTGGACTTCAAACGGGCCAGGAGACGACAAAACTCGTGGTAATTCGTTGGATCTGAGAGCCCCTGAAAATTATATATTAGATGTTTTAATCTCATATATACTACAAAGAGAAAACTTAAAAGCTACATAAAAAAATCAGGCACTACGCTCATTTCTTGAAGGATCGGAAGTAACATTGGTTCGGAAATACCATATGCATATAAACAGTAACAATGCCAGAGAGTTGTCGAGTATGTTGCCGGCCTTTTAGTCGAATTGGTTCTGAAATACTTAAGTAAACACACACACTGTCCACATAGTATGCCTAACTTTCTTACTAACTACTAACTGACGTGAGACTTATCTTAAATTATCGTGATTTATGTGTCTTTTTAATTTTAATTTTAAATGAATCATCTTTTTAGTTTAGTTTGCTTTTTTATTCCTGTTTAGTTTTGTCTTAATAACATGTATTTTTGCACTTCTTGCCTATCTTATGTAATTTAATAATTTTTTTTCTTTACTGGCAGTGGTTGCCTGAAAGAAATCGCTCGAAAGCGATAAGGCCGCCAGTTGCCCTCCTTTTGATTTAATTATGTTCAATTTTTTTATATATAATATAACGAAGTGTTAATAAATAAATAAAATGATCTCACCTGCGTATCCTCCAAAATGGTTAATACGCCAACTGCAAGTTTGTTAAGGAATTTGGCCCTCTCGCTGTTACTGAATAACGATCTTCGCACTGAAGCCAGCTGTACCAAGCAGGCGAGGGAAAGACCCGCAAGAGAGCCTCGTACGCAGGCATATAACGAGAAAAATAACTCCAGAGTACTGGATTCCAGGAAGGTCGGCCGCCATGATGTGGGTACCTGGAAATTTAATAAATAAAATAAATTATTTTTTACAACAAAATAAATAAGTAATCTATGGTTATTATACCAGCTGACCTGGCAAACGTTGTATCCCCATGTGTATTATTTCTGTTCAAGTATTACGTAAGATTTACTGCAATTTATCCTCCCCCCCCCCTTCTTTTTTGTAGGAATCCTTGAAAATGCATTTCGTTTTCAAGCATAGACAATGTGTCAAAAGTAAATAATTACTGATGACGTAATCATCAAATAAGAGAATCAAAATTTCACGAAAATCAGCAAGCAAGAAGTGTAATACTTATTAATACAGATACCGGCAAACTTCTTGAGCATTCAACAAGGGAGTGGGGGAAAGTTTGCGCATCGTACACAGCGCGTGACACGAACGACAACTGATTCACCAATCACGCGATCGATATGTCATCCAGGGCAAGGTGGAAGGCACTAGACCGTGCGGAAGGTCACCTTCGCGTTGTTCTGCCGTAGGAGGTTCACTAAATGGGTGCAGCAGGATGACCTCTAATAGGCAACGATGGCGAAACGTCTGCCCCTGCTAATACTACTACTACATAGCGATCATGACCGCTCTGACGAGTGTACCAGATAAGAGAAGAAGAATCTAATTCGCCTCCCCCCCTCCCCCACTAAATATTAAGGGTGGGTCCACACCAAATTCTTTTTATAATACAGCATACATTCTTAATTTTCACCCCTCTACGCTTAACTCAATAAAAAACTTATGTCTTCAACTTTGGAGGTTTATTTTAGGGATGCATCTGCACCCATTTGGTATTCTTGTCTTTATAAGGTACTGAGTATTGTAACGAAGGGCTCTTCAAGACACGACTATTTAATACTAATGTTGGTACAATACTAATCTGTATTAAAACATCAATACATTTGTATTAATCATATAGGCACACATCCGATACAGATACTGCGGCAAACCCAAAGTATGGCCGATATTTCTATAAAAGTATTGGCATCGGAAAAGTCGTATTTATGCATCCTTAATTTACATAGAGGAAAATTCACAGAATAACCCAAAAAAATTCATTCTGGAAAACCGAACACTCTCTGGGGTAGCATAGCAAATTGTTCCATGTTGGTATGAGCTAAAAATGTAGGAGCAACGAACATGCGCATGGGCAGCTTCGTACAAATTACCTGAATAGTGCACAGATCATCAGAGGATTCGTCATTCGTAGTCCCGATGAAGTCAAATGTCAAACAATTGTGCGCCAATCTCAACAGGGCAGCCAGCAACGTCTGTTGACTCTCATCCGACATTGACAATTGCTGGCCCCGGGCCGAGCTCAGCAGCGAGCACGACACGCGGAATATTTCGAAGAGCTGGGTGTCTCTGTAATTAATAAAAAAGACCTTGGTACAGTAATCTTGTGGGAAGACATCTTAAAAGTACATAGGGGCCGTTCAAGAATTACTTACTAAATGGAGGGAGGGGGGGATGTTTCTTTGATTTCCTTCTTTTTTGGATTACGTCAAGAAATGCATTTATTTGAGAGCTTTGCTTAACTGTGACTTTGACAAGGGGAGGGGGGGGGGGGACTTAAACGACCCCGTACATATATAACTCTATAGTACTGTACATGTGTCACTGAACTCCTCATGAACGGATGAACCGATTTGAATGATTTTTTTTTGTATACCTTTGGGTGCCCTGAATGGTTAAGTCAGAATGGCAACACCACATCTGACAGGATCTAATCTGTCAATGCCAACCTGTCAATAACATATTGCTGGGTGTTTCACTGCTCCTCTTTCTGTCAATGCTAACCTGAAAGATGATGCAATCTTCCTGTGCTTCGAGAGAGATCGATTCGCATCAGCTTCACATACTTGGTTCATTTCGACAACCAACTGTGACAGTAATTGCACAAATATTGTGCATGTCTCAACGGGACCCTGGAATTTAATTTATTTTATTGAAATTAAAATTCTTTAAGCTCATGAGGATAATTAATTAACGAAGATGTGCAGCCTTTTTGTCGAAGAAAAGAGAGAGAACGAGAAAGGGAGAACGAGAAAAAATACACGCTATTGGTTGATGTATTCGTTTAGTAGTTATATTAGAACTTTAGATGGCAATTCTGTCGCATAACGTATACAGTGTGTAAACCGTGTGAATGTAGATATACATATACTGGTACATGACCATCTTTTGGGGCTTTTATCTTGGTAATGATGAATTTACAAAGAAGTTTCACTTCTGACATGCGTACAAAGTAAGCACTTTTTTATTGTATATTCCTTTATTATTTCTTAATTTAATAATAATTAAGAAAAATGTGTGCGTGTACGTACGTACTTCTTACGTGTGTACACACGTAAGAAGTGAAACTTCTTTATGACCTTATATTTCGAAAAATTACCTACTATATGCAACTCTACAGAAATTGGTTAAATGAAATGAAATTAGACAAGGTTTAACAAAAGGCTTTTATTATCATAGACATGAATACAAATAATACAATTATTTCATTTTACCTCATTACTACTAACATTATTACAGAATTTAATTAATTGTGATAGATTTATTACTATCATTGATATCGTTATTATATATTTTTGTTATTATTGGCTTCGAATCAACCGTGGTAGGGACAAGAATAGATGGCGCGTAACGGAAAAATGTGACGGTATTTTTTTTACAACGCAAGAAGTTTCACTTAAAAATATGTATTATATTTAACTGAGTTCGTTAACAGATAGACCGATTTTCATGAATTTTATGTGTGTGTACAAAAGTAGTCCAGATTAGTTTTATATTTTATACAATCCGAGTTGTGGATAACCCATCGGTCAAACAAGTTAAATTAAAACTAAAAATATTGAAATTCTACTGTGCATTCGTTAACTATTAAACGACTGGACCGATTTTGATGAAATTTTGTGTGAAGTGGATCAGATCAAATTTAATTTATTAAATTAGAGTTATAGATCTTACATTGGTTATAACCAAACATGTAAAAAACGTTAATACCTTAATATTTTGCGGCTGGACCGATTTTGATAAAATTTGTTATATATAATTCCTAAACTGCTAAACGGCTAGACCGATGTTGATGAAATTTTGCTTTCATATGACTTCGAGATTAGACAATTAAGTCCACTTTGTTATGACTTAAACATGATAAATACCTTTTTAAATTAAACATAAAAAAATACCTGTAAGAAACCGGTAGTGGCGTCACTGAGCACGTTGTGGAACACGTGTTCTTCCTTCACAGTGTCGAACCATCCCAGTTTCGTGATCCGTGCGAACAGTGATATGAGAGCCTGAAAACATGAAGCCAGAACATCATTCACCCACCCAGGGTCTTGGGACTTTATTTTAGAGAAGTTTTCAAGAAATCATCTCGTACGAAATCCGCGGTTCGGGACCGTTCATGTATTACGTAAGCAGATTTACTTATTATATATTTACTGCAATTTATCCCCACCCATCTCCTCTTGTCAGCAAAGCTATGAATTTTTTGGAAGAATACTCAAAAGTGCATTTCGTTTTCAACCATAGACAATGTGTAAAAAAGTATATAACGGACCTCGCCCCCCCCCCCCCCCCCCCCCCCCCGGTCAGCAAAAGTAAGCAAAGCTCTCAAAAATAATAGTATACAAACATATTAATTTGTTGTAGGATTCCTCGAAAGTGCATTTCATTTAAAAGCATAGACAATGTGTAAAAAAGTAGATAATGACCCCCCCCCCCCCCCCCTTTGTCAGCAAAAGTAAGCAACTCTCAAAACTAATAGTACATAATCGTATGAATTTTTTTGTAGGATTGGGAGCGTTCAAGTATTACGTCACGCAATTTTTGACACGACCCCCCCCCCCCATTAAACGCGCCGTAACGTTTCTGTATCCAATAGTAAAACATTTTGTGACTAACCCCAGTGACTCTATATACCTAAATTACCATTATGTGGTGTAACGTACTGGAAAGTCGAAATTAATATTATCAACAACGCGCAATTCAATCCCCGCCCCGCATCGTAACGTGCGTTACGTAATACATGAAAGCTCATATTCATGGAAAATGCTATTCGTTTTCAAGCATAGACAATGTGTCAAAACGTACATAATTACTGATGACGTAATCATTACATTTTTTTTATATACATGTGTCTTTACTACGACATCATGGAACATTACGATCTAGCCTAACTTAAGACTAATAAGTAATTTAAGTCTAACCTAATTTACTAAAAAAGATTGTTATCAGAAGTAAGTGTCCAATAACGCTACTTATAGTCTCTCTTAAAGACACTCTGTTCTTGTGTTCAATATATATTTTTTTTCATTCAATGTTTAGCACTTAATAATCTACACTAACACTAATTCACTAGTCTAGTTTTCATCCTTTTCTCTTCTCACTAGGTCAGTGGTGTCTAGGAGTTGAATAGCCTCGACATTCACGTGATGGTGGATCCTATGTTCGTGTGCTCCAGTATAAGTATAATACATAACAAAATCAACAGTCCCAAAATATTGCGTACGTAATACTTAAACGGCTTTGAGTACTTTGAGGCTTGGATGTCGAAAAGATTTTGACCGTAAAAACGATTAGAAAAATGTTGCAAAGCGGAAAACTCAAATTCTGGACCAATTCGAGTGTTTTGTTATTCCCTATTAACTGTAGAAGGTTTTTAGGTCTGTATGGGGCATAACAAAACGTTCCATACATTGGTATGCAGCTACTAAAAGGGAGATTACGTAAAAGAATATAAAGGCCAAAAATGTTCGCTGCATTATATGCAAAAGTCCTCCGTCGTCCATTTTAAAATATTGCAAACGAAGTGACCCAATAAACAGCCGCACAGCGAATGTGTAGACGGCTTTTATACAATAGTACTGGCATCTAGTTACACAAAGCGTTCACCAAGCGCAAGCATCTTGAAAAACAAAACCAAATCTATTTAAAGAAAACACTTTTTAACCGGATTGAAGCTATGTATTATCATAAACTTATAATTATTTTACATATATATATTTTCCGACGTTTCGCGTGCTTTACGGCGTGCGTGGTCACGGTGACTGAAGACAAAAAGTGTTAAATGTCAAAAAGTATCACAGCTGCAGAGAAAGTTGAGTTATCTGTATTTATTGCCCCGGAGTTGGTATCGACTAAAAGATGACGGGTTTTTTGCAGAAATGACTCACGGTTCGAGGATTGTTTGTCTTGGGGTTTTAATTTGGATATTATTGGATCCCAGGTGTTTGACAATTTGTATGTATAAAAGCTATGTTAACAAAAGACAATACTATACAGAATATATTAAATACCTGTACAACGAAGTTCGCCAATTTCGGTCGTGTAGCCAAATAATTCAAAATATAATTCCTTATATCTAGCCTTTGTTGTATAGATAAACTTCCTGTCGATCTGAAATAATAATTTTTAGTTACTTAAGTGAACAGTGAACATAGCTAAAACGAAAATAATTACGAACAGAGAAACTATTACCATACAAATAAACGTAGTTGCTACGTATATCAAGGGAAAATAATATAATTTAATTACCAAATAGACTTTAGATAGAAAGGGTCTTGCATAAGGAAGAGATTCTTTTCCCTTTAGTACTTAAAGGCAAAGACTTCCCAATGGTAGCTAAGTCAAAATCATTTATTCATATAGGTAACACAATGTACACTTATGAACGTCAAAAAAAACTGTATGAAATGCTTCTAATTTAACATTTACTGTCAGTTCTCAAATCAAAGGCGTAAGAACAGAAGAGAACAAATGCCAATAAACTCTCCGCCACTCTTTTTTACGGCTGCCAGACTTGGGCATTATCTCAGCAACATCTTCTAAAGAGAACATGCCAAAGAGGAATAGAAAAGAAGCATGGTTGGTGTAACATTGAGACATCGTAAAAGACCAGAAGATGAGATCACATACCAAGGAAGAGGATATTATAAAGAAAATAAGGCAATTGAAATGGCGCTGGACCATGGTTATATGACGAGATGGCAGGTTGAAATGGACGAAAATAATTACAGAATGGCAACCACGCGATGGAAAAAGGAAAGACAGAACAAGAGATCGAGGCACAGGAGGAGAGGAGGAGTAGGAGGCACGACTTGGACAAGAATTGCTAACAGGCTGATCATCTAAAACGGGTCATATTATGTATTAGATTAAGTTGTTTTTTTTTTAAATATAATATGGGACAAATGAGCCTGCGGGACGCCCAAAAAGGGCCCAAAGAAACTCATTTTTAGTGGTTGCGTCGCCGGCCTTTGAGGGATGAGTACGCTCGAATTTTGAACACGTTGGAGTTCGTATCTCTCAGGGATGGTACCACCGGTATGGACCCCCACATAATGAAACTTGCCATACATAATCTATTTATGTATTACAATTAAGTTTCATTATGTATCTTAAATAAGTGATAATACTTTATACTGGGTGTCAGCAATAACGTAATAATAACAATAGTAAACAGTAATAGTAATAAACAGTACATTATTAACGAAACACACGAAATAATAATTAAAAAAAAATGTTAAAAGACGGAGGGAACTTGTGGTTGTAACTGGCCCTGGCTCAACATTATGGTGAGAGTAGACGTGTTCTACAACGCTGGTGATCCTGCCAGAGAACACATAACAGTGAAATACGTGAGCAGCGTGTGCAAATGACAGGGATACGCAAGGGAATTCTTAGGTGTAGATAAATGAGCGGTTTACAGGATATACATGGTGAAATCTGATTGGGTAAGCCTTGTCGTACCTAGAGAATGGACGTTAAAATCATCCCCAACGAGCACGCATGTCATGATGAAAGTGGTTGGAATTTATCTAATTAAATAATCTAGAGAAGAGTTGAGAAAAATTTAGATGTAGAGAGTCAGGGACATGTTCTGGAAGACCTGTGGAACAGTGCAATGATATTCACAATCAACTCACCTATTAATTAGTTTCCCTAGAGTAGTAGCTGCCAAGAGTTGTGAATAACTAGAATCAGCCCGCTCCAGCAACGCCTGACATTTGCTTAGCGTATCTGGGGACTCCTGAAAATGCCCAAAATTTAATAACAAAGCTACATTGATAAGATAAAATGCATGGTTATCAGTAGTAAAAACTAACCAGACCAATTACCAAAAAATAACTGCTAATTATATTATATTTTTTTTATTTATTCCTTTGTCTTAGAAATATTGGTAATAGCACAGAAAAGCCCTAAAAATAAATACAATTCTTCACTGTCTAAGAGTACGGTTGAGCCTCGAAACATGGTGTAAAGTATTTCCATATCAAATCCGTAACATTTTTTACGTATAGATAATATAAATATAAAAAATATGTTTATTATGGAACATAAGATACAAGTATCACTGTTTCCAAGTCATTAAATTTGCATAGGTAGACATCCCTACTCATCGGCAAAGAAGACAGAGGGTGTAGGCCGAGAGAAAAAGCCGGCGTAAAAAACTCTCGCAAATTAATTAGAAGTATCAACAAGATAATCGTTAAATCGTTCGTTTATCGTTTTGTAGTAAGCCTGTGTAAAAACACAGCTTTTCTTTAATACATTTCTTAAATTTATTAAAAGGCAGATATAAGCCTCTTGGATTTTATTAAAGAAGAGTATAACTTTTCCCAAAAGAGAATGACTAACTTTAGATACGGGGAAATTGCAGCCTGCGTTTGTTCCGAGTATTAACATTGTGCGTAAATACTATTCTAGTAAACTTATCACTATTTTTGTTTACATACATAATATTTATATAAATATATTGCGAGGGAAAGGTAAGTATATTAATTTCCTTGAATTTATCTCTCAGAGATTCCCTACATTTTAAATTATAGATTGCTCAGGAGGCCGGATGTTAAGTGATACCGCCGCCCATGGGCACTCTCGTGCGTTGCCGGCCTTTCAAGTATTGGTACGCTCTTTTGTTGAAGGACCCTAAGTCGAATTGATTCGGAAATACTTCAGTAGTTCTGGTTCCACATAGCGGTGGTGCGCGGTAATCTGAACTGATGAAACTCAGCTGCAGGTATTAATCTGAACAACTCTTCTGAACACTCTCCATGGTAAATGCGGTAGAAGATGCAGAGACCCCACGTACGTATTCAATTACCATATTTTTTGTATATCAAAGTGTTGTCTAAATGTACGTTAAATAGCATAGCAATCATTACATTTACAATAATTATAAGTTATTAAAAAATATACCTGAAACGCGACAACGGCCTTCTCAGCCTGCTCACGGACAATTGGATCCTGTGACTCATAAAGCTGTTTGCACAAAAGCTCTATTTGAATTACCTCCTGAAATAATAAATAAAATTTTAATATATGTTTCTTTTGTATACGAAAACATTGTTAGAGATATTTAATAAATACAATTCACTACAATTACTAAGGAACTAACATTTATAACATTATAAATACCTTCAGAGTATAACACAAATTACCAGCAAATAGATTAATTTTTAATATGACTAAAGAATACTTAAAAAAATATTAAAAAAAACTCTGGTATCTTTTATTAATAATGGCTTTGTTATTCTACCTTTATATTAAATATTTATTATAATGATCAATAAATCTTAGATTATAATCTAGAATTTAGTATGAATTTGTATGTTGTTATATTTTTTGTATGAATAGGAAAAACTTTGCTTTATGTTTATGATTGAATGTGTATTCCGTTTTTGGTTTTTGTCTATAATGTAATTGTTTAATCAGTAGCTGTAGGAATATTTTAATAAAATAAAATAATGAATTATCGCTGCATCAACAGTATAATACAACTTTATTATATACATTGACTGGTTAAAATGTTATTGTCACAAAAAGTCCTGCAAATCCATCATAACCAATTTTATGACGAAAATGTTGGATATTTGTATCAAGATGTGGTTTTGAACCCTCTGTATGATACTTAGTACGTTCAAATTGGTTACTATGTTTATTAATTATATTATTTTTCATATCTATATGAAGAATAAAATAATTATGACTTTATTTACATATAAAATACCAACCATACAATCCTTTTAATCGTAAAAACTTGTTGGAAATCATATTTTTGACCTAAACATCACAAATTAGTCTAATGGCTAAAGATATTATTTCCTGCCATCTGTAATCAATTCCCTAAGCTGCCTACGGTCAACTCACAAAGCTCGCACACATTGTATTAGAAAATTGCTGTATCTAATAACACCAGTCCCCTTGCCATCTATCAGTCCAGTTTCCTTTAATTACACAGACCTTCCTCATCACTCTCAATACCTGAAGGTAATATCAATTGCAGACATAAGATTTTAAAGAACATATCAACCCGTTATCAGTGCTGATCATAAATGTATGCTGTTTAATGGTAAATACTTGGGAGTCACTTCAAATCAAAAGTGCACTTCAATAACCAACCAAGAGTAGTGATTTATCTTTTGGTAAGTTTAGGATGTTTATATGAACCAACAGGTTCGGGCCCAATGGTCAACTTAATGAGAATATTAATTTTTTAACTCCATGGCACTTGATTATTTACACAACACCACACATATGGCTCTCAATAAGTAAGCCTGTCCGAAGTTTACAAATTGAAGAATATCCATTGAGCTCATATTTATGTTTTTATAGGTATTTGACACTGAAAGGACTGTGCATTTTAAGGTGATATAAAGAGTTGTCTTTAAATGGAAAGCAGAAACATCCGAATTAGAAAAAATTCAGACTAATGTCAGTAGTTATGTACATAATCTTATCTACTCTCCCGTTTCTATAGCATGTATCGGTAAAACTTTATCATCAACACACAGTAATTTTCTTTTACTAGTAATGTTTAGTTTGAAAGTTGGTGAGCAACTTAGAATATGATAATGTATAGATAATCCATGACTCCTACTTATTATCCACAACATTTTTATAAATTTTAGCAACATTAAAAAGTATTTTATTACTAATTTGGTTTTAAAATCTCATTATTGAGAGTGGGCGTAATGCTATTTAGTGTATCATTGTATGGAAGACGAGCTAAACCAACCAAAGCCAATTGATCAACACTTTAGAGAGTTTGTTGTTAAATCGATGTTAGGGACATGGAGTTATACTGTATATAATCAAAATAAATGGAAATATCCATTTCATTCGAGATGAAATGTTAATTTAAATTGTTTATTCCATGTTCAATTATGGGATATCCACAACAACAACTAATGTGTTTGGATGCTCTAAGTGAAAATCTACATTGAAATAAAGTTGGGTACTAAAAATAGTGAGATATTACTTGACCGAGTCAACATATGATTTTAAAGTATTTTCATATCCATTTTTCTGCAGTTCAAAAGTACTAAATATACAAATATTGTTTAAGTTAACCTTAACACTAAGTGATTGTTAAAGTATAAATGATTATAAAATGGAATGACAGTTAACTTAGTTTCTTATCATTGTATTTCACAGGGAGGCCTAAAGATAAAAAATGATGCAAATTAAATCAATTTGTTTGAAATATTGTGTTACTTATTATCTTATAAATTTTAATTTTTCTTCCTATTTTTAAATTTTCTCCTTATTGTATTGTACAAACCCGTAATTACTATTTGAGAAGTAAATTATTCTTGTGATTTATAATTTACTAGTGATAGGTATTATTGTTGGAATAGGAAAATATCGCCTCTCCCACTATGTTAATGTCATAAATCATAATAAGCAATAACCACAAAACACCGGCAAACATTACAGTTGAAAGTTAAAATGAGTGATAATAAGCTATTAACACACATATTTAAGTAGCTTTAAACACAAATACAAGGACAAAAGTCGCCGAATAATAATAAAAATCACTTCGGACACCAAAAACAACGTGTAAATTGAATACAATTTACATACCTTTCGGTGAAAATATTAAACAAGTGTAGGTTTTTTATTTTTACAGTGTCTAAATTTATGTTTTTAAGTAAAAATCTTGTTATCTTTTATAAAAAAATCTAATATTTTGATACTTACTTGCTCTTCAGCCATCTTTGTTATTCTCTCGCATTTGATTTGTAAATTGTGAAAAGTGACATTTATATTTTTTCGAACACATTTCGTCATACGTTTCGATTCATGACTTTTATATGTTAACTGTTGAGATGTTATTTTAAATAAAAAATAGTAATAATAATGATTACACGTTTTAAATACCACAGTTTTAAAATTATACGATTTCATAATATTTTATTACGCAGCGGATAATATCCTTTTTAAAAAGAAACACACAAAACTGGCTGAAAACTTTACAACATTCTTCTTTCAGAAAACAAAAGAACGTTTTTTATTTAATTTATATAAAACTATTCTCGTCACTACCAAAAAAATACTTTCGCTGTTTTTTATCAAAATGTGAATAAATTAAAGTAAAAAAATAATATTATGAAATCAGAGTAACAGTAATTTTAATGATTAAAAATGTTGAGGACAACGTTTTCAAAAATCAAAAGGGTCTGCAGCATTACCTTCATCCCTCGAATTTTGCAAGGGGACGTGAAATATGCAGCTCAGAAGAAATTTACAAAACGTAAGACTTTAACGCACATACCTTAGTAGCTTATTTCATTTTCTTTTACATTAAATAGTCATTTTTACATATTCCTACTGAGACTTTTAAACGAAGCGTACCAAATCTGTGCATGAATTCTTTTTACCAGAATTTATTTTTAGAAAAGTATTGATTATTTAAATTGAAATTAGATAGAATGGCGTTATCGATCAAATGTGAAAAATAGCGAAAACTTACTGTTTTCTATCTATTTTTGCAAAATATCGATAAAAGTAGTTAACTATATTTTCGCTATTTTTCAGATTCTATGATCACGTCCCAAGCGACAAAAAGCACAAGTTCAAATTCTGGAGCAACGGGAAGCAATGACTTTCATGGCAGCGATAAAAAACCCGAAGATAATGTACAAAAATCTACTGAAGACAACCTCGCAGAAGATCGAGAAAAATATGATCGCGTTATTAGCAAGATTTTTCCACCAGGAGACCCACTATATGCAACTCCCACTGATAAAGAGGGACTAGAACAGAAAATTGAACATATAAAAGAAGTAGAAGCCGGAATTCCTATAACATTTAAAGAACAAAAAGAATCGGACACAACCAATTTATATTATGAATCCGAACCAAATAATTATGATACCAGATTTGATGATGTTGCGAATAAATGTCTAACAACATCACCCAAGAAGGTAGATGAACACCTTTTAAGAGAACTAGGGGTTGATCATATTCCAGACAATATAGATTTTTACCCACAAAAACCTAAACAAAGTTATTACAGCGAAGTTTTATATGGGAAACCACAAGTGGTTCGCTATACCAATGAGACTACAAAAACAAATGAACTGCAAAAAGTAAACTACATAAGCGATTTAGAGGTAGATAAATCATTTAAAGCAGAACTAATCCAACCCCTAATTTTTGATTCCATTTCTTTATGCGAAAGTGTAGGGAAGGGTAGCGAAGGCGATACATTTGATGCACTCGAAGACACTCAGTTAACTCCTATAGTATTAAATCCATATGCTAGTCAGTCATTTCCATTTCATGACTATGTAATCGAAGAAATCTTGCTTGAAAATCCAGTTGAAGAGGAGTCTATGACAGTTACAACAGGGGTTGATGATGTTGGTAATAACAGTTTGATACCACCTAATGAGATGGATATAGAAAGTGACGAGCAGAATGTTAGGGAAAAAGTTGAGGGTGCTATGTCAGGCTTGGCAATTCCTGGTGACTCTACATCAATTGATACTCAACCTATTACAAATATGGCAGAAAAAGAATTTGATATTCTTTACACCCAACCCACTTCAGGGCCACCAGGCGATACGCCGGGCACGTTACATCGACAACCAGAAAAGGTTGTCAAACAAAGTACCTCGATTTCATCCAAAATTAAAGAAGAAAAGCCACCAAACACAAAGAACTCGTCAATTTCAGATAACCAAGATCCAAATGATTCTGACAATATAAACAGAATTTCCAGCGCTCAAGAACGACCAGACTATTTATTAAATATGCAAGCTAATGTTTTTGCAGACGACGCAACTGTAGAAGACTTAAAGGAGCCAATTTTTGCAAGAAAAACTATAGTTTCTTACATAGAAGGCACATATAAGAAACCAATAATTGAAATAAAAATACCAGTTTATAATATGAAAGAAACTGATCAATCACTTGAAGAACCAACGGTACATTTTAGGGAAACTGGTGATAACTCAGTTGAACAGAATACAGTTTCTTACGTACGAGAACATTCTAATGAATCAGCATCTTATGGAAGGGATCCAGCTAAAACACCTAAAACGCAGAAGTATTCAAACCTAGAAAGAACTGTATCGCATATCGAAGTGACTGAAAAAATGCCTATTACAGAAAATACACCAGTTCTTAATGTGAGATTAAAACCCCAATATGAGGGTTTGCTAAAGGATAAAAAAGGAGTCCACCAAACTGAGGCCGCCAATTGTAATCTCGACCCCAATTTAACTGCGACTGGACCTATACCCAATATGGTTGAAAAAGAAACTGTAACACTGAAAGAGCTGTTACGTAGGATCAGAGAGCGACATCGCCTGGAATTGTGTCGGGAATATTACAATCGACTAACCAGCATGACCATGGCTGATGCATGCAGCAAGCCTAATACCCTTGGACCAAACCCATGCAAAGGACCAGATAAGTCGCCATGTCCGCCACCACCCAAATGCCCTTCACCGAAAAAAGACCCATGTGCCGCCAAAGAGGACCCTTGCGCGCCAAAAAAGGAAGACCCTTGCGCGCCAAAAAAAAAGGATCCTTGTGCACAGAAAGATCCTTGTGCACGGAAAGATCCTTGTGCTCAGAAAGATCCTTGCGCAAAGTTTTTAAATTCCAAAATATACGACACCATATCTCTGTTTCGTATATATATCCTACCTGACTTCCGAAACGTTAACTTCCAATATCGCCAGTACAGTTCACAAGTTTTGTCAACCAGAACATTGCAAATTTGTGCTCTGAACACTCCTATGTTGAACGAAGACACCAAACCTGTGAAGGATATAATCCTCGCCAGAGATTACGACCCGTGGATCCCTATACCATCCTGGCCTATACCGAAAAAGGAGAAGAGACGACCTTTCGTCTGTCCTAAAGACGGCTGCAAATTGCTTCCATCACCCCCTTTTGATCCAGCGTTTAAAGACAAACCATGTGTATCGTTTCCGAAGAAGAAATTTTCTCTCTCCGAATTATTTGAACATCCAGTCGTCAATTGCAAGGATAGCTAAGAATCCAAAGAAGTTTTATATTATACATCTGTAACCCAATTTTTACTTAACTTAACCCGAACTTTTAAAAACGTTTGTTAACATACATTTGCAGGTGCGCTGTTTTTTACGTAATTAATAAAAATCTCCGTTTTCAAAAGCTTATTCGATGCGTCAAAATTATTTATGTAACTATATAAAACTTGTTGAAACTAACAATAAATTGGAAATAAATTTAATGTTTGCGTTTGAATTTGACGTTATAAATAGTATTACTGAGTAAAAAAATTATGGTTGATGCCGAGAAGTTGTATATATTGATAGAGGTCGGACACCTTTGTTAGTAGCTTCTGAAGGAACTAGGCTGGCTTAATGAGCCGGGACTTAACGCACAACGGACCAAATTGGCGTCTAAGTGCGGAAACTGAGTCTCCTCGACACTAGTAACATAAAGCATTTCAGTGTATGACGAACACTACACAATCAATCTCCTTGGAGGTATTTACTTAAAATACAATCTTATCGTATTTGTTTTATGTAATAATTTATCTGTAATTCATAACATTCAAGGTACTTGTAGAGTTACAATAAGGTATACACAAGATTTCAAAAACCATTTCAGATTATTTTGATTTTGGAACCCATATAAATTGTTAATTTGAATTCTATTTTTAAATTAAAATTCCATGGTAATGTGTTTCAAATCTGCCAAAACGCTACTTTAGGCAAGATGGCGCTGGCGTGTCATTCGAATTTTATTAGAAATCATAACAATAAAATGTACAGTTTTTTAAAAAGTTTGGTCCCTGTCTCTTTAAGGCTGGCAGCATTTCCTCGTTCCATTGCAAAAAGTATTATCTATCGCGCTAACTTAAATCTTTATTAGCGCCTGTGCATTTTAACTCCACGTCCCAAGAGTCTCTACTCCAAAGAGAACAAAAACGAAGTTGGAGGAAAGACTCTCATATTTGACCCGCTTTAATTATCATTATCAATTTACAACAACAGTCTTCGACGAATTTACACTCCAAAATAGTATTAAGATTCGACTAGCAAACGATATTATTTACTGGCGTGGTACGTTATCATTCATTGAAGTAATCTGAACTTTTTGTCACGTGACTGACGTATAATATTTTAAATTATCAATATTATAGATTATTTACAACAACATGCTTGACTCGATAACGCCTTTAAAAAGTGTGTTTTATTCTTATTACTGTCAATTCTTTTCATACTGTCAAATCGACTATTAATATTGTCTTTTGTTAACATAGCTTTTACTTTAAATAGACTATTAACATTACTAACTAGCCAAAATGCATTATAGTGCCACATATTCAGTTACCTCTCAATTACGTAGATAACACTGAAATGTTTAGAAAATAAAAACCGGTTTAATGTAGAAATTTGCCAATAATTTTAATGTTTTTCGAAGTAATCTCCGTTCGTCTCTACACATCGTCGCATTCAATGGAACCACTGAGAAAAGCAGTGGGCCCATTCTTCCTTAGGGATCTCTTCTATGGCATTTTCGTACGCTTTCACCGCATTTTCACGGCTCGAAAATTGAATCGAATTTTATCATGCTATAAAGCTTGCACATGGCTCATTATCGATGATTGTGTTTGTTCTGCACCTTGATCATCAAGTATTCTTTGATAAACATTGAAAACAATATTTCTATTTATTAAACTTTTTCCTGGTACAATGACATTGCAGTTTAATAATCGAACGGTTCTTATTGCTAGGTATCTTAAAATATATAATATTAATAGTACAGGTAACAGGACCTATCATATCAATTATCAGTTGTTCCTAAGTTTGTATCACATTTATTTAAGCCCAGAACTCTATTTTCTAGATACTACGCAGTACACATTATTTTATTAAGACATTTCAATAAATTTTGAAGTTTTTGAAGGGAAAATTATTCCCTTATAACGGTTAATTTTTATTTACAGGCAATACTATCCATGATAGCGAAGCTCTTACCGGCCAAGAAAAGCATGTGCCACTATACATCATTTCCATTCATAGACATTACTTATTTTCAGTCATAAATGAAGAATCACCGCGTCTATCTAGATTTTCTAGGACAGAATGGTCGAAGCCGAAATGCGATGCAAAATCATGCAGATCACCTACAAAGATCAAGGAAAATGATCTACTCAGTAACAAAGACACAACCATATTAAATAAAGATAAAAAAATATTACCAACTGGCAACACCAAGCATGAAATTAAAAGTAAAAAAGATTTCAATATTGATAATTTGAATTTGGAGTTGTTGCTAGGACCGCCAATGGCTACCGTGACGTATATAGTTCAAAACAAAATGTATTAGATGTTTATTTGTTTTATCTGTATAGTAATTAGAAATTAAATCACGATTGTTTTGTTATTATTCTAGCTATGGCCTGCTTCACCCACGTTAAATAGGTCATAGTGTGATTTTATGTAAAAAAATAAAAACATCAATGACAATACAAACTTTTTTTTGTCTAGGCCTCAGATATTTGGAGTTGGCCATGATCGTTTGTAAATCTAATAGGGAAGTAGGGGATAAGCGTCCTGCCTTTGAGGAACTCAACATAATTTTATTCATATAGGCAAAAAAGACCACTTATTAAGGTGATTATTCTAAACTAGCGGACCTTAGAGACGTTGCCCTGTCTTAACTATGAATATTGATTTCGAATTGGTATAATTAACAAAAATGCTTTATGATATACAACATTCTTTGTTTGTTTTTCTGGCGCGTATATAAATAGTTTTGCTGGTATTCCGACATATAACTGGCCATGTGAAAAACATGAATGTCACAAACAATTAGCGACTGTTATTATTTTATATGTATTTAACAATATAATAACTCCGATCGAAGCATTTGCTTTAAACGATATTCAGTTTTCTTACATCCTCTTTGACGATATTTGCAGCACGCATTCTGTCAATGTTATGTCAAACGCCATAAGGTTACATGAAAAAAATTTGAATTGAATACGCGCTATGCACTGAAAAAAAAAGTGATTAAGTATTCTTACATTTTATAATATTCTGCGCTATTTTCTCATGTTTTTCTTTCATAAGAACCTTCTCCTGACAATAACGAACGCAATAAAAAAAGAATTAGCGAAATCGGCCCAGCCGTTATGCCGTGACCAAGGGAAACAGGGGTTCATTTTTATTTTTATAGATTTACACTTACTACCAGTTCGCAAGTCAAGGGTGTAGAAACTCTCTGGCACTCTTTTTAATCGCTAAGTTTTGAGTCATACAAATTGTTTGAACTGGAGCAAATCAATCTCAAGGATAAGGATCGTTTAAACGATCGTCAAATTTATAAAAAAGCTTTATTGATTAATTTACGTTTAACGAGAGTTTTGAATTTATTCAGTGATAATTAACTTCAGTCTAATTTCGCTTGAGAGTTTCTTGTAAGAACGAATACTATTTCCATAAAGGAGTGGTTTATCTTCTGGAGCCTGGTTGGTCGTACACAGAAACTTGTACATAACAATTATAGCAAAACAACGGTTGCACAAGAAGAGTGCTTTTAGCATAGCATGTTGTGATAGTTAAGATTGTGAATCTGTAAAGTTTTGAATCGTTTCTAAATATTTTGTTTTTGACAAAGTGATTAAAGTTGAAAGATGATATGAAGAAGATGAATGATAAAAAAACGAAAACTACGAAACTTAAATGTATAAATTACTTAAAACTAATCTAAATTGCGTTGTGTTTCACGATGCATCATATGGGGGAAAACCAGCCGATATCTATAAATGGGTTACGAATTTATTTTTGTTTATAATAAGGTAAAATAAATATTAATCATTATTTAAATAAACCAAATAAACCCATATTATATTGATATACTACAAGTACGTTTTTTTATGGACACAAAAATGTCGTTGAGATCTGGATATAAAATTATTAGCATTCAATAACGTAACAGAGCGAAATTTCATTTGATGTTATGTGTATATATATATATATATATTTACATGTGTCTTAACTAAGTCTAGTCTCTTAACTAACATCATGGAACATTACGATCTAGCCTACCTTAAGACTAATAAGTAATTTCAGCCTAACCTAATTCACTAAAAAGGATTTTTAACATAAGGACGTGTCGTAACACTACTTACAGTCGTTATTAAAGCGAAGAAACTTTGTTCTTGTGTTCTATTTTTTTAATAGAACACAGGATTTTATATAAATAAAATAAAAAATGAATATGTGTTGTTCTAGTGGCTTCAGCGTGCGACTGTCAGTAGATCGTAGGTTCGATCCCCAGCGCACCTGGGGTGAGGCACCAATGAGCTTTCTATTTGTGCATTTAACATTCGCTCGAACAGCGAAAAAAAACATCAATAGGAAACCGGCTTGCCTTTGTTAGGGGTCGACGGCGTGTGTCACGTAGGTCACGTGTCACGTAGGAACATTATTATTAATATACTTTATTGATATTCATTGCTTACAAGACAGGACAAGACAAGACAAGACAAGACAGGACAAGACAAGGCAGGACAGGACAAGACAAGACAGGACAAGACAAGACAGGACAGTACAAGACAAGACAGGACAAGACAAGACAGGACAGTACAAGACAAGACAAGACAAGACCAGACAAGACAAGACAAGACAAGACAAGGCGAAGAAAACGAAGAAGATTATACATACGTCAACAACAGTCAAGACGTGTGCATGATGCCGACAATTGAGATTAAAGAACGTACACAGCTGCGCAGTTTTTACTAATTTTAGCAGCTTAATAAGTACTTTATTACTCAATCGTTGTCGTTATTGAGAGTGGGTGTAATGCTATGTAGAGTGTAATGTATGGAAGACAAGCTAAACCAACCAAAGCCAATTGATTTCGACGCTTTAGGGAGTTCGTCGTTAAATCTAGGGACGTTACATGGAGTTTACACTGTATTATGAATTTATTTATTTCAACCACACAAATATACAGTATTTACTTATCCTATAACAATAATAATAAAATTAAAACACGCTTAAAAAGTTTGGTCCCTGTGGCAGTGTACCTAAAGCTGGCAGCATTTCCTCTTTGTATTGCGATACTTATTCGTTGAGCAAAGAAACTGCCCGCTCTGGGGACACAAGTACTATCTAGGCACCAACTAAAACCTATAATCAGTGCATGTGGACATGAACTCCACGGCCCATGAGTGTCTACTCCAAAGGGAACAAAATCGAAGATGAAGGAACGACTTTCAAAATAGTTTTACAATTTTGATGCAATATGATGAATCAGTCAGGGAACCAGGGTAAATAATGTAAAGATAACATTTAGTGAGCACTGAGCAGAATTTATCATTCCATTTCGTGTCGTTTACCAATATAGTTGTGTGATTTTATTGTGGAATCAAAAATGGATTTAATCGTATGTATTTAGCTTTAGTTATTTATTTTTAATGATTACATTATTTAACATAAAAAAATCTAGTGTTGAGAATGTTGTAAACATCGTAATGTCGCATTATTTTTAACTAGCTCGTACTCGCGACTTAGTCTGTATTATAATAATAATAATTAAGCCTCATTTATTCCTTGAAAATTTACAAAATAAACACACACATAAAATATATATATATTTTCTATTTTTTTCAAGGACCTCTTATCGACTATAGACCTCTTCCAATTGGCTCCATCTCTCTCTGTTTTGAGCACTTTTTTTTAAAATTAAGATTACATATCACATCAATATTAGTAAATTTATTTTTTCTATTTGGCAGTATGTAGTCTATCTGGGTCTTAGTCTTTTTGGTTGAAAGCCATGTCCATATTTTTTTAGTATCTTACTATTAATAAAGGTGAAGTTATTTTGTTGGGCAAAGTGAACAATACTTTCTCCTCTTTTATTCCTTGTACCATAATTATATTGACCTATAATGCGTTCTTAATTTTTTTTACCGCTGTTGACCGATAAGAATAACGATTTTGTTGCTTTGATCAGTAGCGTGTTGGAGTTGTCGTGAAACAACGACATCTCTGTATCATTGGCATCGCTAGTAGGAGAATATGCTTGAATAATTGAAATATATTCGTCATACAAAGACTAAATTTAGGACACATACTCGTTCTGAAATTGCTATAAAACTATCAAAATATGGTTTTAGATTTTTACTTATTAGAAAACCAACGCCATATAATCCTTTAGTTTGGCCGTAGTGACAAAAAACTATGCAATTGGTCTTCCAATATATTATATCCTATTCTTCGAATCTCAGACAGCCCGATGATATACTTTATTTTTGAAATAGCTTCTTTAAACTCATTAAGTCTCTCATTTAAAAGAAGTGATATTGCGTTGTACGTGCAGATAAATAGAGAGTGGAGTGGAGGGTTGTGGTCTGGCTCTCCCGCGGGGACAGGCCGTGGTGGGAGAGGTGGAGAGGGCGCTGGTAATTGTTATTGTATTGTTTGTGACAAATAGGATTGAGTTGCGGTGGCATTTGGATAGCGGTACTCCACACTTGCTTTCGCTAAGGAATTTTCTGGGAATTTTTTTTTTGCTGTTAGTCTGTATGATGTATGATTATGAGTATTATGATGCTGATGCTGTATTATGATGAGTAAAGCGTTGAAAAAAAAACTACTGAATATAAACACTATTTAAGATAAACATTTCCATCATTAATGTGTAACTCTAGCAGTTTTAGCAACACCAGAATAGCTCGCTGATGGTAGATTTTTTTCTCCTTACTTGATATTTTCGACAATTCACACAATATCTTAATAAATTGTAGCCTATGTGTTGTTCTGATGTATAAGCTATTTTATTGTAAAGTTTAATTAAAATCCATTCAGTCATTTATACTTGATAGTTAGAAATATCCATACAAACTTTCGCATTTATAATATTAGTAGGATTACGCACTTGGGAGCCTTCTGGCAATGGCAATGAGTGTCCATGGGCGGCGGTATCACTTAACATCACGTTAAATATCCTGTTATTTGAATACTGAACCAACAGCATGAATACTATAAAATTAGTTGTCATGGCTAATTAATTACATACTCCATAAGAAAATACATTATGTTTTGTGTATTGCTGGACTATTGCGGCACAAATTTCATAAAAAATAATGCTGAATATGATTGTGTATTGCTATTTATATAATGGTAAGAAAAGTGCTGGCTGAACCATCGTTAACAACAGCGGTTTAATTAATGACCTGTACGATACAAGAAAGGTGGTGTTAGCCTGTAAACATTACCTCTATGTATTTCATTGTTTATAAAATACCTATTAAATAAAAAGTTAATTAGTGAATTTTGTAAACGTTATCTTTGTAGTGTCCTATATTCTACAAGTCTGTTATTATGAAACAGTGACAATGGTAGCAATAAAACAACTGATCAAGGGATTCAAAACATCAATAGAGCCAAGATGTATATAGTATCATTGGCAGTCTTACACAATATAGCCATTGAATTGAAAGAGGAACCTATCTCTGATAATGCTTTATGCTTGGCCATATCTATTTAAAAAAAAGTTAAGTTTGATTGTTTATTAACAATTGAATTATTTTAAAAAATCAAATATTTTTAATACATTGCTCTATTTATTTTTGAAACATTTTTATAACATTATTGTATTTATTTTAAAATGACTACTAAAGTCTTCACTAGAATTATCACTATAATTTTAAATTTATCTTTACTTAGCTGTGTATCTTGGCCATACTTTTAATTCTTTGTTTATGTTTTAACAATGAAATGCGACGTTGCCGTCCCGTGCCTATGACATAACGTGGGAATATTTATACCAACGTTGTAAGGAGTTTATAAGTAAGAAATTATTATTCTAAGTATAAGGTTCGAATAAGTAAGTTTTTATTTGTACCACTGTAACAGTTTATGAAACCATATTTTCGCTTAAAAATACAATTCCCAATCAATCTAGAAACTTACCAGTAATGTGTTATAGGCTAATGAACTACGATAAAAATGAAGAAACATATAATTTAAGCGAATCCTTTGTTCTCTGATGTGACTCAGTTCAGTTTAAACATAAACGTATTTTTAGAGCAAGTTGGTGTAACTAACTTAATAGAAATATTAGGTCCTTACATATGAAATTGGCGTATTTCGTAGTGGCCACTTTAATCACGATGTTCTCCTCTTTGGTAAGGAATTCCAAATTCAAATTTGTACAACTATTTACTCATGTATTTGTGCTTCGATGACCGACATTTATTTGTTTTTTTTTTCTGTTGTTTTTGTTTGCGTCACTCATTTTACAAAATGGAAAACTTAAAGTATCGCATTATTTACGAGTACGAGTTCCGCCGTGGCACTAGTGCTGCGGAAACGACTCGAAGGGTGAATGATGTGTATGGCGGTCATGTTGCAAAAGAAAACACAGTTCGTTTTTGGTTCCCACGTTTTCGTTCTGAAAATGTCGACCTGCAGAACAAGGCCCCGTGGACGGCCTGAGACCCAAGTTGATAATGAAGTATTGAAGCCTATTGTGGAAGCGGATCCATCGCAAACCACGTGCGAGTTAGCTGCAGGCTGCGGTGTTAGTGATAAAACTGTTTTAATTCACTTGAAGCAAATTGGGAAGATTAAAAAGCTTGAAAGGTGGGTACCTCACGAATTGACTGAAGCAAACCGGCAAACGCGCGTCGACTGCTACGTTACATTACTGAGCCGGCACAATAATGAAAGTATTTTAAACCGAATCATTACCTGTGATGAAAAATGGATTCTTTACGATAATCGGAAGCGCTCAGCGCAATGGTTGGATCCTGGCCAGCCAGCCAAATCCTGCCCCAAGCGAAAATTAACCCCAAAGAAGTTACTTGTAACCGTTTGGTGGACTAGTGCCGGTATTCTTCATTGAAGTTTTCTCAAATCTGGCTAGACTATTACGGCTGATGTCTATTGTTAGCAATTGCCAACCATGATGGAAAAGCTAGCGGCTAAACAACCTAGGCTGGTCAATCGCTCCACGCCACTGCTACTTCTCGACAACGCTAGACCACACACTGCACAACAGACGGCTACCAAATTAGAAGAGCTTCAATTGGAATGTCTAAGACATCCTCCGTACTCCCCGGAACTTGCTCCAACAGATTACCATTTTTTCGAAATTTGGGCAACTTCTTGCAAGGGAAAAAATTTAACTCTGATGGGGCATTCCAAATCGCTAATCGCTAAATCAGTAAAGTGATCAATGAACTACCTATGAGATGGCAAAAGTGCATAGAAAAGAATGGTTCATACTTTGTTTAATTAAATATATTATATTTAAAAATATTCGACTTTTTGTTCCTCCCATACAAAACGCCAATTTCATATGTAAGGACCTAATAGATTGCTTCATTTCGATACTCGTGTATTGGTCCTGTTGGCTAATAGTCCTCCACACATTCATAGGAAATCTACAAATGACCCTGTTTGAATCTAGTCGGTGCTAGCTGTTGTCAGACTTTTTAATATATGTTCTTTATGATGATGGAAGACAATGTTACAATAAGAAGAAAACAAAGAAGACCTATTGAATCCCTTAACCTTTCACCCAGTTCTACTCAATCAAACTATGACTTTAGAAGTTGAACCTGACTGTTCTACGGAAAGTTTTTATGAACATTCTGAATTATTGGTGCAAATAATTTCAGTCTGCAGACCAAATAATTGAATTTTCAAAACCAAAGGAAGCATATTTTTCACCTTCTTATAATATTACTACTACCAACAATATCAAGAAGCGAAACAAAGCGAAAGACAAAATAGGAAAGCAAAACAAAAATTACTTGACTTGGAATTATTAGAAACCTCAATAGAGGTACAAACGCCGATTCCAGAAACAATTTTATAAAAACTTATGAATGCTTATTGATCTATCAAAATATATATAAAAAATAATAAGTATTGGGTTCATAAATGTTGACTACAATGCCAAAAACTTGTCTCGGAGCTTATACGATCAAGATTTAATACACAATACGGACGCTTTGACATCAACTCCATTTCGCCCAATGAAAAACCTATGATCTCTTAAGTTCAGATGATGGTTTGGATGGACTGGACTACCTGGTACTATACTTGGGTGAAAATACATAATCATATGTTGAAAATGATTAGTAATTGTTCTAAAAAAGAAAACTATATAGAAAGTTAAACTATATATTTGTTTATGATTACTATACGTTTTTTTTTGACTTTGCAGAATTAAAAAAAAAACATGTAATCGTGGCAACATTCTTAGGTACTATATCGTTTTATTTTCACGCAATAAAACCTAACTAGAACTCACGTGTAAATAATAGGATTTTTTGAATGAAAGTTCAAATTCCATTATATAGCAGGACCTCTTAACAAACAAGATTACATTAAACTATATCTATTTCCAGCTTTCGCGCTGATCGGAGCATTAAGGTCGTCATCCCCGACCCTGTTTCTTCTGCATATCAATGATATGTTGCAACTTAGCAACATTCATTGCTATGCGGACAACACTGGGGATATTTTTTACACGGGCCGGGCAGGTATTTCTCGGGCTGTTATCGATGAATGCCAGAACAAAATTGTGTCTGAAGTCGAAACTCTTCTACGTGGAGTCTCGGACTGGGATAGACAAAATTTAGTCCAATTTAACCCCAAGGAGACACAAGTCTGCGCGGTTTCCGCTAAAAAAACTCCCTTTGTCGCTACTCCCCTCTTTGAAGGCACACTTCTTAAAGCCTCTAGCATCGGAATACTGGGCGTTGACATATCGAATAGCGTTCAGTTTTGCGGTCATCTAGAAAGGCTAAATTAGCCTTCTGGCAATGTGAGTGTGCGGTATGGGCGGTATCAATAAACATCAGTTGAGCCTCCTGCCAGTTAACATTAAAAAAATATGTTTGATGATTATTGTTATTATTGCTTGTATTCTAATAGAATTGATGTTGTATGTGCGTAAAATTTGTAATGTCATATTTTCTTGTTACATAATGTTATGCATACACGTTGTTTTAGAAATCTATATACTTATATAAAAATGAATCCCTATTTCACTTGGTCATGGCATCATGGCATCTGGACCGATCTCGCGAATCCTTTTTTTGTTGTGTTTTTTTATTGTTAGGAGAAGGTTCTTATGAAAGAAAAAATTCAGAAAATCGCGCGGTAAACTGTAAAAATTAAGAATACTTAACCATATTAAGTAATCATGACTTTTGTTACAATAGCAACTCTTTTTCAGTGCATAGCACTTTTACAATTCAAACTTTATGCATGTAACCGTTTGACATAACATTGAAAGAAAGCGTGCTGCAAATATCGTCAAAGAGGATGTACGAAAATGAATATAGTTTAAAACCAATGCTTCGATCAGAGTTATTATATTGATAAAATACATATAAAATAATTACAGTCGCTAATTGTTTGTGGGATCAATCTTGAAAATCCATGTTTTTCACATGTATTTGTCGGAATACCAACTATTTATATACGAGCCAGAAAAACAAACAAAGATTGTTGTATATCATAAAGCATTTTTAGTTAATTATACCAATTCGAAATCAATATTCATAGTTAAGACAGGAAAATGTCTGTCGGGTGCGCTAGATCTAAATAACAAATAAGTCAAGTATATAATTTGCTTTTGCAGATAAGGTTTTTGTTACTTGGAGTCCTGTCGGTGGCCGCTCAAGATGACATTCAGGAAATTCTTAAGGACTTATTTGGGACGCCGCCGCCATTACCAGGTTTGTCAATTGTCAAAAACTTTTCTTTTAGTAAATTTTATCTACACTGATTAGTGCGCAGTGTTGACCTTGTAGGGTAAGTTGGTTGGTTATGATAGAATAAAACACCCTAATTGTTTGTAGAGAAGAGGTGAAGATGGAATGATTTATTTTCCAAAACTACATTTATACAAAAAATTATCCTACACTTAGTTATAGTGATAATATGCGTAGGCATTGTCAATACGTGTGAGCGAGAACATTAGTGCTCTCTCGCTCGTGGCTCTATAAAAACATGGCGCGGCAAATATTTGGTCCTCTAACAATAAATTAAAAGCTGCCCGCGCGGCCAATAATAATAAAAATAGCCAAACACAGATTAGGGTAAAAAACTGCCTTCACCGGAGAAGGCCTCACTCCAGTGAGTTTCCTTCAGTCCTGCTTATCAGGCGATTGACCACCCCGCGACGGCCCAAGCCGAGGTTCGAGTCTCACAGGAGACGACCTTGCGCTAGCCGCGGGATAAAACGGCATTCTGGCCGAGCTATGCTCGCCAAACCAGCCTGAGCTGAGCTGTAAAGGCCCTTAAGGCCAACAGCGAGATTCCATTAAAAAAACGTTTGGAAGGACCAAACTCTTCTGTACGCAACCGTCGAAGGGTCCAAATGTGTTCTACTCAGAACATATCACTGATTCTTTACGACAACGTTAACTAATCCCCGTCATTTAATCACGTCGTAGTTTCGATCCCCCGCTGTGCACCAGTTAACTTTCTATGTCGATGAAGGAAAATATTGTGAGGAAACCTTCTCTTCGTCTCAAAATTCGACAACGTGAGGCACAGGAGTACCTATCTGCCTATTAGATTCACAAATGCTCACGAAACATATACAGAAATCTGAGGCCCAGACCTAAAAATGTTGTAGAGCCACTGGTTTTTATGAATATTATAGCAACGTGAGTTGTGTGGACGTATAGACAAGGTTACGAAAAGGTATGCTTAGGTGGTTTGGCCATGAAGAACAGATGAGAAGCGGTGAACAAGGATATACAAGGCAACCGTAGATGCTGAAAGCAGGCTTTGGGGTTGACCTTGTCGTAACTGGACTAAATAAGGTAGTAGAGAAGGGACAAGTTCAAAGTACCACCGATGAGTATTCATGGAGTATGTCATGAAAGTTGATGAAGCGAGAGAAGTAGAATACTGTAGCATGCCATTAACAATAACCAATATCCAACTCTAACTCGAGAAAGTTGCTGTATGACATTTATTCACGTTAAGTTTCATTGCATGAGCGAAGAGAAAAAGAATACATATACATTCTATTACCTATAGCTTTAATCCGGTTAAAGAAGTTTTCTTTCATAATATTATCTGTTTCAGACACCAACGAAACATGTATACTAAAAAGCGGCGGAGAAGGAAGATGTATGCCGATTAATTTATGTGGTGATACCTCTTCAAGCAAAGTTGTCCCTATTGAGTAAGTTAATAAAATCCCAGAGATAATTTTATAAATTTAAGGAATGTATTAAAGAAAAGCTGTGTAAAAAGGCTTACTACAAAGTTATGGATGGAGCGATTTTGGGACAAATGTTAGCTGGTTTTGGATATTGGTTTAATTGCAATCTGATTGTTTCAGAGTACATAAAGAATGTAAGCATTATATGGATATATGCTGTTCTGCAATCAAAGAGGATGATGAAAACAACCCCGTTATCACCGACGCCAATCATGAGGTATTTTAACTATAAAAAATACACGTAAACCTCTCTCATCTCTATAACCCAAATAATAGCAGTCAGGAATCAGATTAACAAGTTCTGGGTACTTCTCTTCATGATATTGATTTTTCGTTGACGTTTATCGCAGTGTTGGCCTAGTGGCTTAAGGCTGATCATCTACTCATTTAATTTGGAAGGCGTCCATGCTCTCCCATTCGTTAAGTCTAAAACCAACTGGTGACTCATTAATAAATACTAATGTACTGGAATTTGCATACCACTAACCCAAAAGACGTGATCCATGGATATTAGAATCTATTAATTCAAACCTGTGTTCCTTCTAGCTAATATTCTCTACCTTTTTGAAATCGGGTAGGGTACATCATGCAGCAGTGTTAAAAATACTGATTGATTCTGATAAGTGATTCACAAGAGTTGCTGTGTACATTAATATTAATAATAACCTTATGTTTCAGATACATTTACACTTAAACACATTTGTATTCCTATCATCTCATTATTTTTATCTGTGTGCCCTTTTTTGCAAGGCCTCCTAGAAATCCAACCACTGTTTGCACTGTCCTACTCTCTGCTATGTGCCCCTGCTGTTTCCTCAATCTGGTCTGTCCACCTTCTAATTTGTCTTCCTCATCTGCGTTTATAATATCGGTTTAGTTCTTTCTTGTTCTACTTTCCTGTTTATCTTGCCCCGCCCATTTCTATTTAAGTTTATTTATTCTTATTGTAATATCTGCCACATTAGTTTTTCTTCTCAATGCATTCTTTATTTTATTTATTCTTCTCTTTCCTATCAGAATACATCGTTCCATCAATCTTTGTATGTTGCTGCTTTATTATATTTAACATATTTTGTATCGAGTATTAATTGGGTAGAAATTAATAATAATACCGTATTTATGTTTTCTAGGCAGACGTGAGTTGCGGTAAGCATAATCCAAATGGAATACAGATGAGTACTGTGGTCGACAATGATAGCGAGGCCAAGTTTGCTGAATTTCCCTGGATAGCCGCAGTCTTTGTGATGAAGCAACGGTAAGTTACCAAAAAATATTGGAGAAATTTTATTATTGTCAGAAACAGTTCACGCTTCACATGCACTTCTTTATTTATAAATTGGCTTTTTATTTCATCCAAGGTTCTTTCCAAAATTCAATTGAGGCGGACAAAAATCGATTGATGAAAGGAATGGATTTTGCCAGACAATATCTCCCGTTAGCTCGTTGATTAATCTGATAGGCTATATGCCACTGGCAGTATAGAGAGACTATGGCTCAGTCCATTCTTATATACTGATCTTGTAACCAGAATCCTGGCTGCAATGTGTAAATCTTGAAGATTCAGTACTTTTGCATGTGTACTTGTAGTTTCTATTGCTGAAGATGGTGGATAGTAGTTCTCTCTACTACTCTGTTTAACTACTTATCTGTTCTTGTATTTTGTAAAATGGTGGGAACAAGAAGCAGTTTCGTTCGTTAATTAAACTCCTTAAAAATATATCATTAAATTTAAATCAATGAAAACACTTTACCTCGTTATCCAGTAGCATAATGCTCTGGCTTACGTTCCGGATTAAAATATAGAGACTGTATCACTATCAGCAAGCCTTATAGCTTCCACGAGTTTTATTTTTCTCCCTTCTCCTATTGAACGTAATCCCGTATCAAAAGCATTGTGTTCAACGCCATTTCATTCACCAAGAAGCGCTGTGTTTTTTTTAGCTGATTCTGACGAATCCCCATAAGAGACACAGGGTCTTCCACGTTTCCCAGAAGGATTAAATGGCGTTAAGTCAGGTGTTACTGCTTCCGAGTTCGTTATAGTTACTAAATATTCTGAATCCAACCAATTAATCCTTTTTCCTGGACGCTTCTGCCCGTCAATTTAGAGAAATTAGATTAATTTGTTGTTTTAATCTTATAAAATACATCTTGTTTTTGGAAATATGATAGTTTTTTTTTAAAACTGTTGATAGAGCTTCAAGTGTTTTCCTCCTTCGATGTGTGGATGTAATCCACGCTTAGAACGCTGGAAAATAGACGTCATTTTGAAATTCAGCGAATATAGGTAACAGTCAAACGTCTGTATTTGACGACTAATTGTATAATATATAAAAATTAAGGGTTATTAATTAAATTAGTGCAAAATAAAGATAAAATGCCCTGTTGCCATCAATAATTAACCCCAAACTAATTAAATCGGTTCATCGTTAGTTAAGTACATCGTGCTATGAAATATAAAATGTATTATATATATACACTTCTTTATGAACTTATTTTTCGAAAAATAATCTTTACAGAAATTGGTTAAATAAAATAAAATTAGATAAAGTTTAACAAAAGGGTGAAAATGTATGATCTTATTTTTCGAAAAATTATCTTATATATGCAACGTTACAGAAATTGGTTAAATAAAGTTAAATTAATAAGTATAACAAAAGGCTTTTAGTAACATAGACAAGAATACAAATAATACAATTATTCAATTTTACCTTATTACTACTAAGATTATTACAGAATTTCATTAATTGTAATAGAATTAATACTGTCATTGTTATCGTTATTATTTATTTATGTTATTAATGGCTTCGGATCTCTTCGAATGAACCGTGGTAGGGACAAGAAAAAGATGGCACGTAACGGAAAAATGTGACGCTTAACCCAAAAATGTGACGGTAAATGTTTTGTAAATACATATTTATTCCATTAATTTATATTGATTTTTTACAATTTTTATAGACATATATATATATATATATTTGTTATTTTATTGGTATGTTGTTAAAAGGTTTTATTTCTTTTAAACTGGATGGCAATGTATTAGATATTTGTGCGCCTTGATACATATTACGTTTTCCGTAATTACATCAGATCAATACTTCAACTTTAGAAACCACAATGGAAAGAGGTTTTCTGTTTTCTGACTTGTGTCATAATTTTCGGGATAACATACATATCCGCGGCTGATTTTAATAAATGTTATTCTTGAGTATCTACGCTAAAGCACCTGGAGACATCGGCAACTGTCAAAAGATTTGACGAAATTTAATTGTCTTTTTCCCATCACTTACTGTTTTTAATTGTGTTAAAATCTACATACATGGGCTTTCTAAAAATGTATTACACCTTATAACTATTCCTACAAATTTTTGAAAGAAATTCATTTCATAAGATTGAAGCGAAATTAATTAAACAAATTCCAAAAAATCATGCAAATACTACATTATATTAAAGTTCAACTCTTTTACTATTCAATAAACTTTTAAAAGTACGTCAATAACAACATTAGTGAAAACGATTTTTGATCAACTATTTTCCATGGTGCGTGTGCTTTTCGAGTCGGCAACGAGGCATGTCGGCTTCGTCACGACGTTTCCTTCATTGAAGGAGTCAGTAAAGTCTGTTATCTGAGCTGGGCAGTCGGGATTCGAACCTAGGGTCACTATTTATCTCTACTATAATATAATGAAAATAATTGTGATATGATACAACATTTCAAACTTATCCTTTTCAGAAAACTTCGAAGAGTTTACATGGGCGCCGGTTCTATCATACACCCAGAAGTGGTTTTGACCGCCGCGCACATCACAGGCGGTGTCATGAGTGTCAGAGCTGGTGAATGGGACTCAATGAGCAGCAAAGAGCTGTTCGACCATCAGGATATTGATGTAGGGGAGATCGTGGTGCATGAGCTGTATACACCGCATAGGAGTGAGTTTTCGTTTTAGCTGACCATTTTCAGCTTACGGTTACGGCAGAAATCTCTCATCATCACTTTTCAATATAATAAGCATGATCAGCAGCAGATCTGTGCCACTCTCGCCGTCGACTTTTGGGACTAAAGCAAGCTGGTTTGCTCCCAATGTTTTCCTTTAACAGCGATTCTTCAATGCGCACACAGAAATTATATTGGTGCACAGCTAGAGAACGAACCTACGAGCTCAGTGATGAGAGTAGCACGTTGAAGCCCTTAGGCCAACACTGTTTCTACAACTCCTGTCAAAATCTCATGTTTTGCTACTCCCACGCTTATTAGCAGCATCTGAAAGTTTCACGGTCCACATCACAAGATATTTTATTTTGCGAACTAGCAAACTGTGGAATCAACTCCAGGTGGGGGATCTCCATCTGTGAGATACGACCTAAAATTTCTTAAAGAAGTTTTTAAGGCAAGTTGGTACTACTCTCCGGGTCACCGCTTTCAACTGTATACAGCCAGAATACGAAATTCCACCTGTATCACCTCAACGTTCGTTGTTTCACAACTGAGCGTTTTTTAATGCAGTTTTTGCCGCGCACCTCCACTATGTGGAATCAGCTGCCCACTGAAGTATTTCCGAACCAATTCGACTTAGGGTCCTTCAAGAAAAGAGCGTATCAATTACGCAATTACAATCAAAACACAAGGCACTCACGAGCCTTCTCACATTGAGAGTGTCGCATTGGCGCCGATATCACTTAGCATCAGATGAGCCTGCCACCCATTTGCCCCCTGTACTATAAAAATCGAATTACGTTAACCAATCAGTCTGTTAAACTCAGTTTTTTTAAAGCCCCTACCTAACTAGATATTTATTTACAGAGAACATGCAATACGATATAGCTATGCTCATCCTATCATCGCCCCTAATGCTGACAGTCCACGTTGGAGTTGTCTGTTTGCCCCCTCCGGGGACAGCAACGACCCCCGCAGGAACGAGATGCTTGGCAACCGGCTGGGGCAAGGACAAGTTCCAGAATGGGCAATATCAAAATATATTAAAAAAGGTATATAACAAAGTAACATCTGATTTGTGTGTCAAAACGTTTCAGCGTTAATTTATTTTATTTACACTTCGTTACACTACAATATAAAAAAATTGAACATAATTCAATCAAAAGGAGGGCAACTGGGCAACAACCACTGTGAGTAAAGTAAAGTAAAGTAAAGAAGTGCAAAAATACATGTCATACACAGTTATTAAGACAAAACTAAACAGGTACAAAAAAAACAAACTAAACTAAAAAGATGATACATTTAAAATGAAAAGTAAAAAGACACATAAATCACGATAATTTAAGATAAGTCTCACGTTAGTTAGTAGTTAGTAAGAAAGTTAGGGATACGATGTGGACAGGTAAGGTTTGTACAGAAGAAATTTAAATGAAATGAAATAAAAAATAAATCAATGGCGCTACAACCTTTTTAGGTCTTGGCCTCAGATTTTAATATCTGTTTCATGATCGTTTGTGAATTGAATAGCCAATAGATCAGCCTTCTGTGCCTGACGCACACCGTCGACTTTTTGGATCTAAGGCAAGCCGGTTTCCTCACGATGTTTTTCTTCACCGTTCGAGCGAATGTTAAATGCGCACATAGAAATAAAATTCCATTGGTGCACAGCCAGGGATCGAACCTACGACCTCAGGGATAAGAGTCGCACGCTGAGGCTACTAGGCCAACACTGCCGACAACAATGAAATGAAATAGAAACCCATATAGTTTCGTTCGATTACTTTGATGACAAAGTACCTAGCCAAAGTGTCAATCTCAAGTGCTAGAACATTTGGGATGTTTAAAATTGCTTTCTTCAGCTTGACTCTCTATGCCTGATACATCGTCGTTGAACGCCTCTCTGTGCTAACCTTAATTTTACACTCAGAAAGTAATTGTAATAAATCGGTAATTATTTATTTGGATTTTTTTCACATTCATTCATTTTATTGTATGACATAATTGTTGGCGATTAAAAAGAGTAGCGGAGAGTCTCTTGCCAGTTCTTCTTGCCCGTTCTTCTTGCCCGCTCTACGCCCTGACTTGCGAACTGGTAGTAAATGTATATTTAGGATCAATTTAACATATTTTCTGTTTTAAGTGTACTCGTACCTATATGAATAAAGTTATTTTGAGAATATTGACGTAAGGAAAAAATCGATAAAAGTTATTAAATAGGTTTAACTAAGTGATGCCAAATGTAATGTTGTGTGATGATTAAGGGAAATTGAGGGTATGTATATAGGAGAGCTAAGAACCCTGACACAGGTATCATTACCTAAGGGTCCTGAACTTAACTTGAATGAACCTGAATGAACTGAACTGAAGGATACCATAGTCCTTTTATGGATCCAACTGACCTGGTCTAAAGATTATTTTTTTACGAACTCGGTATTTTGACAGTACCAAGTTTATATATTCTTGAAGCAGTTATGACTGTAAAAAATATCTAAACTTGTTCAAAACATACAAAGAAACTTTATACCGAGGGATGCTGCATGCTCCACCACGATGTATACAACAAATTGTTACGCCATGGCTATAAAACTGTTTAATCATCTTCCTAGAAGTTATAGATCACTGTCATGTAATTCTTTCTTGGGGAAGGTGATGAAATTTTTACAGGCAAAGTGCCTTCATAGCGTAGATGAGTATTTGGACGATAGATTTGACACCGATTGTGAATAATTTAACTATGACATTGTTTTATATTCTTAATAAGACATTGTAAAAATTGATATGACATTTGCATGCCTATTTATATATGGTTGATCGTACGGATATTTGTAGTTGATCGATCTACCACTATCTTGGCAAATAAACGATTATTATTATTTAAAAAAACACACTTTTCTTGTTTTTATTTACAGATAGAGTTACCAGTCGTAGATCGACGCCATTGTGAAAATTTGCTACGAAGGACACGCCTGACCTATCGTTATAAGCTTCATTCGAGTTTCATGTGCGCCGGAGGCAAAGCGGACAAAGACACTTGTGTCGGGGACGGTGGAGCACCTCTTGTTTGTCCTATACCGGTAAATAGTTATCACTAGTCATTAGTTATCACCGATCTAAACAGTCGGAAAGCTGAAAGTTTTATTCCTAAACTAGTATTCCCGGCTGTTGAAGCTGGCTGAGGTACGCTGTGTACCAGACTGTGTGTGACTTTCTGTTTATATACGGATTTAAAACTCGCGAGTATATAAGGATATCAATTCGACGACAGAAACAATTTTCAAAGCAGATTGCATTGTAAGATTATTAAATCCCTAATTATAAGGAAATAGAGAAAGCCTTCGATCGAGTGTGGCAAAGAGTTTGGCCTAGACCCTATTTCTCCATATCAATGATATGTTGCAACATTTCTCGGGTTGTAGGAGATCAGTACCGGAACTAACCTGTGTCTGAACTTGAAACTTCTGCTACGGCGTTGCGTAGAAGTGTGGGGTCACTCTGCATCTTCTACCGCATCCATCATGGAGAATTCGACTTAGAGTCCTTCAAGAAGAGCTGAAGAGCGCGCTCTTCTTCTGACATTGACAGTGTTCATGGGTGGTGGTCCGAGAGGCTTGATCCCTTGGCGTTGCGTAGAAGAGTGTGGTCACTCTACATCTTCTACCGCATCCATCATGGAGAATTCGACTTAGGGTCCATCAAGAAGAGCTGAAGAGCACGCTCGCCGTCTGGTATTGATTGATTGATAGTGTCCACGGGCGGTATCACTTAACTTCAGTTGAGCCTCTTGCCCGTTTTCCTCTTAAAATATATTTTTTAAGAATATTATTACAGATAAAACTATTGATACTAGATTAAACATGAAAAACATTTTAATTACAGGAACAAAATGATCGATACGTCCAAAATGGTATTGTATCGTGGGGAATCGGTTGTGGTAAAGAGGGTTTACCAGGCGTCTACATTGATCTGACCTTCCTACGGCCATGGATAGATTTTCAGATGACAGCTCGAAACTTCAACACTTCTTCGTATACCTATAAGATAATTGGCAAGAATAATCCGTAACAAATATCACAATTTGTATACTCTATGGTGAATTTTGGAATTGTCAAATCGTGGCTGAAATTGTTTAAGCCCAGTTAGTTTTACACATATCGAACGTCGACATAAATAAATATACATAATAATAATAGATTGTTCTTTATAGATACCATAGATTTATTTTATTTTGTTTATTAACACTTTGTTAAACTACAATACAAAAAAAATTGAACATAATTAAATCAAAAGGAGGGCAACTGGGGGCCTTATCGCTTTCGAGCGTTTTCTTCCAGGCAACCACTGTGAGTAAAGAATAAAAAATGTATCAAATTACATAAGATAGGCAAGAAGTGCAACAATACATGTTATACACAGTTATTAAGACAAAACTAAACAGGAAACAAAAAAACAAACTAAACTAAAAAGATGATATATTAAAAATAGAAATTTTAGTTTTAGTTGGGAAAATCGATCTGAGGTACCTAAATGGAATACAGCAAATAAAAATAAAATTAACAAACAGTCAAACGTTCACTTGTCTCCTAGAGCTGACACAACAAACAAACAATCTATTGTACTAAGGATATTGTTCCTACTGCCTCGCAATCTGTATAAATGTGCCGACCTCATCAGTATGAGCCTGGCCAAACAATGCCCGGGGCACTGTAAAAGTCCCAACAGCGTCCTAAAATCGTTAAGCTATTTATTAGTGTTGTTTTGTTTTAAAACAATAACTCTGTTTGTGTTTAGAATTACTTTAATAGAAGTTAGGTTTATTTAAAACTCGTGTAAACCAAAGAGCACATTGTAAACTTATATATTAAACATTTAAAAACTATGTTTATATTATATAATGTAATATGCTGATGGTATAAAATCTTGCTGAAAGCCAAGCCCATAGCCACTTCTGTCTTAGGGCAAATTATACTCTTGTTTATTTTATAAGAATAGAATATACTATATGTAATGAAACTTGGAACGATGTGAACAAATGTCCTTGCCTGCGCAGAAGCGTTTGTTTTGGTGTCACTAAGAGAGTGACGCGTCGATCGCGTGATTGGTAAATCAGTTGACGTTTGTGTCCCGCGCTGTGTACGATGCGCAAACTTCCCCCCACTCCCTTGTTTAATGCTCAAGAAGTTTGCCGGTATCTGTACAACTGTTTATTACAAAAATTGTCTATTTGTCAAGGTTTTAAAAAAATCAAATGATTTAAATATGACAGTTATTTTTAGTCCATTCACTATATTTGTATACAAGTAAACAAACGTCAAGTTTTAACGTGTTAATTGTCATAAATTACATAATATATATAAATAATATATTACATTGATTTTGTGGTAAATGACGAATAAAAATCTTTTCAATTATAGACTTTTTGATAAATCAATCAAGTCTGTTGGCGTTGTTGTGTGAATATGTTCAGATATGTTAAATGAAACACTTTGCGTGAAGCTGGATAACAACTAGCTTTAATTGTTTAATTGATTAATAAAATAAAGTATGTGCGTACAAAGTACACGTGTCAGAAGTGAGCCTTCTGTGTAATTTAATTATTGCTAAGGTAAAAGCCCCAATAGATTATCATGTACCAGTATATGATCACTCCATATATTTGTATATCTATATTCACACTGTTTACATACTGCATACGTTCTGCGACAGTATTGCCATCTAAAGTTCTTCTAAACGCATACATCAACCAATAGCGTATATTTTTTGTCGATCTCCCTTTCTCACTCTCAAGCTTACTAACTTTAGCTCTCTCTTACCTCTCGCTCCATGCCACAGTGCGTGATGCGATTGCTCTATCTCACTCCCTCTCTCCTTCTTCTTTACTGGCTTGCTCACTCCATGGCTATTTTCTTCATGCTACGTTCGCCCTTTCTCACTCTCTTTCAATCGGTCTCAATCGCTCTCTCCCTTTTCGCCAAAAACGCTGCACATCTTCGTGACGCTAATATTGTTATAATTGCGTTTCATTCGTAAAAAATACTATCATGCGCCTAAAAAAGTTTCACTACAAAAACTTAGGTACTTACTTATTGAATAGTTCGATAATATACGACATTATCGGAGACGAGAATGTTAAATTACAATATGGGAAAAAGTAAAGGGCTCAAATTGGCTTGAAGTGTGCGCTTCTAATTAAAATATATAACCTAACATTAGTAACATAACTTGATAATGCTTTTTAAAGCTATAAAAAAATAAATTAATGGCGCTACAAGCTTTTTAGGTCTGGCCCTCAGATTTCTATATCTGTTTCATGATCATTTGTTAATCGAATAAGCAAGTAGGTGATCAACCTTCTGTGCCTGACGCAAGCCGTCGACTTTTTGGGTCTAAGGCAAGCCGGTTTCCTCACGATGTTTTTCTTCACCGTTCGAACTAATGTTAAATACAGAGAGAACACAGAGAGTGCACAGCCAGGGATCGAACCTACGACCTCAGGGATGAAAGTCGCACGCTGAAGCCACTAGGCTTTGGCCTAGTGGCTGCTCTCAAAGCTATACTTTTTACATATATATAGCATAGGTACATCACACTCTCAATAGTACTTTTTTCATAAGTACTGTCAATTAGCCGATTACTGAAATGCACTCATATATAATGTGAAATTATGTTAATAAATTATTTACGTTCGCTAAATATTTTTTTCATTAAATGAACTTGCGTAAGACAATATCAAATTCTGATCATGTTGCTGTCAACTCATTGTTGTTGTCAACTCTTTAGAACTATTAAGGGTTGAAGCCCGCCATTTTGTTGTGAAATAAGTACTAAAATACGACCTTTACTCAAAGTCGTTGATTAACGGTTAACGGCTCATTGAGACATTGCATTGCAGTTATTGTACGACAGTATTTTCTAACCGTGAACACATCAAGAGATCCTTATGAAATTTTAGTGTCACCAACACACAATTGCTCAAACCTTATTTAATAATATTCTAATATATAATAAGGTATGTAGACAGTATAACAAAAACAATAAATATAGTCATATCTAGAATATAATAAAGCTTAATGACAATGCATGCTCCACCACAATGTATATACAAAAATTGGTTCGCAATGGCTATTAAACTGCTTAATCACCTTCCTAGAAGTTACACGAAAGATTTGACACCGATTGTAAATAACTTAACTTTGACATTATTTTATGTACTTAATAAGACATTGTAAAAGTTTATATGACACTAGCTGCCCCCGCGAACTTCGTTTCTCCTTAATGTGGTTTTAGTTAGCCTTAATACCGTGACACGAAAGAATAATTTCACTGTATTATCGTCACAATAATTTGAATTTGATTTACACTTCGGTCTAAGTAACACGGAAATAATTGGATTTCACGGTATTTCGTTTACTACAAAATAAATTAAATTGATACTTTAACCTCAATAACACGTGGTAATCATGATGTTGAATTTTAGCATAGCAGTGCCATCTATTGATCACTTACTCAATCCAGTCGAAAAGTATCGACATCTGTTAGAATCTTTTGGAGTTAACAGATAATTATTGTGACTGTCAATTAATTATAGACAAATAATTTGCAATAAAATAAAATTGCGACTATAATTAAAGATCTAAGCTATCCAGACTGCTCACGGTGTGCCAATTTAATTTAAAATCGGTTAAGTAGTTTAGGAGTACATCGCGGACAAACATCGTGACGGGAGATTTATATATATTAAAATTTGCATGCCTATTTATATTATCTCGATCTAATTGTACCACTATCTTGATAAATAAACGATTATTATAATTAATTAACCTTAACCGACTTTCAGAATAGGAATTATAATTGAAAATCCACTATGTTTTTGATCGAAATACGATCAAAAACATCTCCTACGAAGTTTAACTTCAAGAATCTATTAGAATACACAGACGAGGACATTATTTTTAGCCATCAAGCATTGTCTATGACCTTTTTGTCACGTGACCGGCGTGACTTGATGTGAGACAGATTTTTAACACACAGAAGCGATCGAAAAATTTAAAGACAGACAAGACACGACATAACATATAAATTATGGGGTTGTAGCGCTAGTTTTAAATAACAACGTATGTTGTCTTGTTCAATAAAGGCATTACTAAACTTTGCAATGTTCTAACATTGAAGAAGCTTGCGAGTTGAGGAAAATCTCAAATTAAAACACGAGTGACCGCGCTTCCGTTTGGACGTAATGTTTGTGTGTTCAAGGTGATATTCATAATCTTAAACGGTAAGTTAGAAAAGTTAACAAGTAGTAGAATTTACGACATCAACCAGGTGTACATGAGATGCTAAAATTGTTCCATAGAGCGTAGTAGGATAAAAGGTCGAATGCCTCCGAAAGGTCAAGGAAGCGAGCGTAAACAGCTGTCATTGATTCTTCAAACACAGTAAAGCATATTCAGTGGACAACCCCGGACGTCCAACTTACTGTCCTTAAACTGTTAGTTTTTGTATATTTTGTGAATACTGTCAAACACTTTTGCTACGATTGTGGCGACCTCATCACTGAATTGAAGAAACTTAAATATAGACAACATGAAGGTTACACTCGTTTTTTTTAAATATTTTAATTAATGATTTGATTGCTGATAATTAAAACATCTTAACGGATGTTAACGTTAATATTACGCGTGAATATGGCATTCATGTATGGCCTCAATTATATTCAGCCGTAGCTATTGTTACAACGTTTAATAAACTGGATGGCTAATTCTTGGGCCATTCGTACGACCATGTGCCAGGAACTTAAAAAAATGTGTGTGTGTATTAGTGTACAGACATAAGAAGTGAAACTTCTTTATAACCTTATTTTTCGAAAAATTCAACTTTATAGAAATTGGTTAAATAATGTTAAATTAGATAAAGTTTAATAAAAGGCTTTTATTATTTTATATATTTTTACGACGCTGATAAAGAAGTTTCACTTCAAATCTTACATAATAATTTAATATGTAACATATTAATGTTCTTACACTTACTCTAACAGTGACATGATCGCTATCGAACGAATAGCATAAGCGTTAGCTAGCCAGTTTATTAAATGTTGCAACAAACGCTACGGCTCAATATCTTTCAGGCCGTTAGTTAAACAGCGCCGTTTAGTTAAAAGGCTAGGCCGTTAATTGAACGGCTTATTAAGCTAGTTGGCTGCGATACCTACTAATATATGTACACCTACTTACAACTTGCAAACTTGACATTTGTCGTCGACTACCAATTATTGTTAAAACCCAAGACAAGGTTGGCGATATTATTAAAATTCGTCAATTATTTATTTTAATATTGGTTTCATCATTTGATCGCGAGAACAATAAGCATTGGACTAAAATCTTATGAATTAAAATAAAATAAATAAAAATTTTAGTGGTTTCCGTGGAAAATTAGATAAGCGAAAAACACATTACATATTTCAATATTCCAGATGAACAAATTACTGATAATACTTGCCGTCGTATCCCTGGCGTTTTGCCAGGACAGTATCTCTGGAGACTTGGATACGGTGATCAAGCAGGTATTTGGTGAAAGCCCTGGGAATCTCGGCCTGAAGAAGCCTTCAACCATTGTGCCTCCAGTGATGGTACGTGGTAAGTCATGTTTAGACTATATACGAATTTGGTAACAATTTATAAAATTCTAAATCCGTTCAAAACTCATCAGCTCCCGGGAGTTGTATTGTTCGGGTGCACTGCAAAATATGGGATCTGATAATACGCAATCAAAGGCAAATCATTTATTTCTATTGAAAAGTCAAAATTACATAATTAACGTAAATGAAAAAAATCCGTAAATATTTAAAAAAAAATAACTCCAGTTCCAAAGCTCCTTCCAAAAGGTAGTCTCAAATGGAGATTGAGTAAGAAACTCCATAATTACTTTTTTAAATTAGTTTTTACAATATTTTGTATAAATTGATTTTATAAGTATATGTGAAGACATGTATCTAGAATACAAAAACTACAATAAAATAAAATTGGCACATGGTGTTATAAAAAACAATGCAGCAGATAACTTAATTATGTAGATATTTTTTTTATTTATTTACACTTCGTTACACTACAATATAAAAAAATTTAACATAATTAAATCAAAAGGAGGGCAAATGGCGGCCTTATCGGTTACGAGCAATCTCTTCCAGGCAACCACTAAAGAACCCACCCACTGAGTAAAGAAAAAATAAAAATAAAAATGTATTAAATTACATAAGATAGGCAAGTAGTGCAAAATATAAGTAAAACACATTTATTAAGACAAAACTAAACAGGAACAAAAAAAAACAAACTAAACTAAAAAGATGATACATTAAAAATAGAAAGTAAAAATACACGTAAATCACGATAATTTAAGATAAGTCTCACGTCAGTTAGTAGTTAGTAAGAAAGTTACTGCTCACACATTCACAATCTGAGATTCAGTCAATCTGCTTCCGTCACCCCCTTTCAAACATCTAGAAGCTCGCTGGAGTTTCACCCCTGCCTTATTTATATCTCCAGGTGCCGCACTGCACGATTTGGTTCGTCGTTTCTTGTAAAAACAGCGAAGGAGTGGAACACCTTGCTCCCTTCCTTCCACCCTTCCTTCCCGTTTAAATAGGCACTCGGGCACTCTGAAAGGTTTTTAATTTGTATGCCTTATTTTTGACAGCTACATCAGCCACACCAGCATCATGTATATTGAACGATGGATCATCCGGCGCGTGTGTAAACAATTATCTGTGCAACGCAAACAATTATGTTATAAATGACGGTGTAGGCATCATTGATAGAAGGTAACTTTTATTTGTACACTTAATAGTAAAAAAACTAGAATAATAAGACAGTGTCATGTCGTTGGTAAGTGTTGATGGAATTATGGTGTTGGCTTAGCGCCTCGACGGCTCTGCCTGGATTATTTAACCTACCTATGGAAGAATAGGGGTTTTTACCACCACTAATACAAAAATGTCTCCTGCGAAATTCAGACTTTGGGTTAGGTTGATAGTACTTGTAAATATACACAGCAGCCAGAAACACTGGCAGCGCAATTCAGGACATCGTCATCATTGGAGATTGTATGTCGATTCACATTTTCAGAGACCAACACCGACTCTGCACATACTATGAGGTGTGCTGTTCATTGTCTGATAGAAGAAAGTCTGGAGATCTTATAACCACAGCACCACCCGTTGATCGGGTATGTATACTTCATTTCTTATGTTGTTAAGGTTCATTTGAAGCTCATTACGCAGGTCGAGTTGGACCATCGGAGTATGGAATACACTTCTAAGCACAGATCCTCGACGCGAATCTCAACTTGAGAGCTGATCACCTACTTTCGTATTAACAATAAACAACATAAAATATATTCTCACTCCATATTTTCGAGCGGAAGATTCTTCGAAGAAGCGTTGGTCCTGTTTGCGACCACGGTGTTTGTATTCGCTACAATGAAGAACTTTATAACATCTTTGATGACGCCAACATTGTCCAATTCATAAAATGCAACAGGCTCTAATGGTTGGGACATGTGCACTGAATGGCGGATGACAGAACCCTTAATGACAGGTCCTTACTGTATTCACAACCCGGTGGCCAGAGAAAATCCGGTAGGCCGAGGTTACGTTGGTGGGATGGAGTTGTCAAGGACGGGGTTCAATGTTGGACGCGAGAAGCACTGGATAAATTGCGATGGCGAAGTGTACTTTAGTAGGCTAAGGCCCAAAAGGGGTCATATAGCCATTGATGATGATATTCTCACTGGTTCTCAATCACTCACTAACATATTAGTATTTATTTTATACAATTCGATTTTCCAGCGCGAAGGTTGCGGCCGGCGTAACCAAGGTGGCCTTGGTTTTCGTATCACAAGTGACAGTGATGACGAAGCGCAATTCGGGGAATTTCCATGGATGGTTGCCATACTCAAGTAAAAATGTTTCCCTATTAAAAATATAGATTATATAGATCATAATTATAATTGTTTTAAGGAAATAGTACCAGCACCACATAATCTTACATCTAGTTCTGAATTCGTTGATCCCAGGATTGAGCCTGTGGATGCAGAGGATCCAGAAGGCAAGAAGCGGAACGTCTACGTTGGTGGAGGTTCTCTCATTCATCCCCGTGCAGTTCTGACAGTAGCACACTATGTCACTGCATCTAAAACATTTAGAGTGAGAGCTGGGGAATGGGACACCCAGACCACTAAGGAGATTTACCCTTACCAAGACAGAGATGTCTCCGAAATCCTGATTCACAAGGACTTTAATAAAAGTAAGTAAAACATTTGTTTTATACGGCGATCGAATTATGATTTAATTGCTGTAATGTCATTATACGGGCTGACCAAAAAGTCGTGGATTAAACGCAACCAGAAGTTGAATGGGGTCATCAGGTGCAAAAAATTGTTCTACGGGAGGTCCTTAAACTCGACCCCTACAGAGTTCTCATTTTTTGCGTTTTTAAAAGTAAATTTCCTTGTTTACTAATTCTTATTAAAATTAGAAAAGATCTACATCCTGTATATTTTTTATACTAGCCACTAAATACTGATGAGAACCTGAGTAAGACATACTATTTATGGTTGTTTATTGGGTGTATTAAAGATTATATTAATGTCGAAGGGAAATTTTGCGACTGCTTGCTCCAATGATTTTTTTGAGAATCAATTTCGCCATGTGGTTTAGAGCAGGCCATGTGCCATAATAATTTGACCATAATTTGAAGTCTAAAGGAGGTCTGGGCTAGATGAAAGCCAGTCTTCGGCTCTTATAAAGTCCGGAACGTTGGTTTCAAGCCAGGCTGGTTAGTCGTTACCTTGTGACCGTGTGTAAGGTACAGAAACCAGAATTTTTTAAAAGTGTATTGCTGAGAGATTTCACAACACGATCCAAGATTGTATCTTGATACAAATGGCTGATCTTTTCACTCTTCTATCACAAAAATTTAGTTTTATGAGGCCTTGATAAGACACGCCCAACCAAACCATCACTGACGCAAGATAATGTTCGTAATCACGTTGTACCTTTCCGACCGTTTGAGCAGCTTAAGCAGGTGAAGAAGATATTCGTATTGCGATAGAAGGCGTTTCGACGAATGGTCTTCGACAGACCAAGTGTTGTTGTTTCTGTTGATAGGATATATACGGCTGCTTGGTATCATCTTTTGAAGTGAAGAATATGAGTAACGGCTGATCACTGCAATCCTATTTTCTTTAACATCCCAATCCAATGTGGATTGATTAATTTGTAAAAAAATATGTATAATGGCGCAAAATCGAAAAAAAAAATTAAAGAAATAAAAAATTGAAAAAAAGAAAAGTTTTTATATAACAGTATTTATGGCCATTATAACTAGCCTCTCAATATGGCGTGTTTGTTGATTTATTGTATACAAAACCTATTCAAGGAAATCTCTTCTACGACATTGCTCTCCTATTCCTTGCATCTTCAATGGAGTATGCGCTGAACGTCGGCATCGTGTGTCTACCACCACCTGGACAACGTACTCTCGCTGGAACTCGATGCTTAGCGTCTGGTTGGGGAAAGGACAAGTCTGAAAAAGAGGGACGCTTTCAAGTTATTTTGAGAAAGGCGAGTTGATACCTTAAGTCAGATCCACCAGCTTTAGCCGTCTGTGTGTCAATCCGAAACAATTTAAATGAAGTAAAAAGCTATATTTTTGACAGGTGGAAGTCCCAGTAGTAGATAGACGTGAATGTGAAACTGCTCTACGGAAAACCCGTCTGGGCGATTTCTTTAAGCTCCACGCATCCTTCATGTGCGCTGGTGGGGAGAATGGAAAGGATACTTGTAAGGGAGACGGTGGTTCGCCACTTGTTTGCCCTGTACCGGTAAGGCTAATATTATTATTTGATCTTCAAAATTCTACATTACATTTACACTTTGAATTTGTCTCCCCGCGCGCTGCAGCCCCCATCAAGGGCTATAAGCCCGCCCCCGTACCGAACACATACACCACCCGAAGGGGGCACATGCCCCGAACGGGCCAAAGCTCACCCTTTTCGAGGGAGTGTAGCAAATACCACACGACTTTATATGTGGTTGTAGTTATAACTTATTACGTGGTTCAAACAAAAATTATTTCACCCCCTGAGTTAAATTAAGCAATTAACTTTTATTTATTTATTTCTTTCCTTATTTCCTATTTTTACAGTAACTTAATACCAATGCAATAGAAAACTAAACTAAAAACAATATAAACATAACAAGTAAAAACTTAAAATCTAAACCATTTTGTAACTAATTATAAATAATGCAATTCTTGTGAATTCAGCCAGTGTGCAAATAAAAACATCTGTCTCACAAGCAATAATATTTAGGATGCGCAAGACACGCGTAAATGGTGCTTCTCTAAGTAAGTTCGTACGCGCCCGAGGCACTGCCAGCAATTGCGATCGCTTACCACGCCGAGAGTGATTATTTGGCACACGCAGCCCCAGTCTCTCCAACATTTACGCATTATATATTTTTCCTCTAAGGACCTTAAAAAAATATAATGTGATAGTAAGGTCCCTCCTTACGTCTAACTTGTTGTATCCCACCCAAGACAAACAAAGTTGGTTATATTATTGGGTAAAGTGGGTACACTCCATACAACCTCGTGTAAATGTATGTCGTAAATTTATTTTGAATACGCTCCACCATTAGAGAATATTTCTTTTCTTGTGGGGCCCAAATCAAGTGCGTTATGCAATGCCATTACCGCTTTTATATTAGAAAAACCTTTGGTCATGCGCAAAATAAACCATAAATTCCTATAAGATTTTTTACAAAATAATTTTATATAACTTATATGTGTTTTCCAAATATAAAAAATCACATTTACATTACAGTTATACAATCACAATAATTTATCATATAATAAAGGTGTTTGTGCTGGAATGAAGGCGGTGATTTCTTCCTTCTAACAGTCTAACTACTGACTGACCAGTCCAATGTCCCCAGTGCATTAGATCGAGCGTGCTAATAAAGTATTCTCCGCTGTGTATAGATGCAGCCTTTCGTTAATTATCAGATTAACCGATAGGACGTGGTTCCTCCCTTTAAGTCGACGGAAAAGCTACACTTTCCTTCCTCCATATAAATTAAATCAATATTTTAAAAAATAACACACAAGTCTATGGTTCAGGTCACTTACATCATAAATTAGAAGCTATTCATTGCGCTTCCTCAAACTCATCTTGCCATTTCTTCTTTTTAGTAATGTTTGATTAACATAACATAGGTTTGTAGAAATTTTTCAAGAGAAAGTAGACATACAAACATTGCAAATAGCCGTGTGTTTTCTTTGTTGTTGATGGATCTCTTATGAATTTTGATTAGTCTGCTGCTGATAATATTAAATTAAATTCCACCTATATCACCTCGACGCCTGCTGTTCGACGACTGAGCGTTTTTCAAAGCAATTTTTGCCGCGCACCACCGCTATGTGGAACCAGCTGCCTACTGAAGTATTTCCGAACCAATTCGACTTAGGGTCCTTCAAAAAAAGAGCGTACCAATTCTTTAAAAGCCGGCAACGTATTCGTGAGCTCTCTGGCATTGAGAGTGTCCATGGCCGGCGGTATCACTTAACATCAGGTGAGCCTCCTGCCCATTTGTTTTATAAAAATATATATATATATTAGCGTGACCGCGGCAGGACCGTACTGTTCACGCATCAATAGTTGTTGTTCCAAAGTTATCATAGCTTCATTGTTTTTATATTCAGATTTTTATTTAATATTTAATTTGTTCCAGTACGAGAAAGACAGATACATGCAGAGCGGTATTGTCGCGTGGGGTATTGGGTGTGGTCAGGATGGGACACCAGGTGTCTATGTGGATGTAGCCAACCTACGCGACTGGATCGACGACAAAATGGCCGGCAAAGGGTTTGACACTACGATATACACATATTAAAATTAAATAAAGTACACGAAAAATATTATTTTCTTACTTTTAAACTAGATTTTAACCATTTCAGATTAATCATTAGTGTCTGGACCAACCAACACAGGCTTTCAGAAACTAATGATTAATCTGAAGCACAGATCGGAGTCAAATCGGAAGCACAGAAGGCTGATCACCTACTTTCCTATTAGATTAACGAATGATTATGAAACAGATACAGAAACTGAGGTCCAGACTTAAAAAGGTTGTAGCGCCATTGATTTTTGTTCACTGGAACCTACACAAATTTTGGCCATGCATCCATATAAATAAATGAATAATTAAATTGTCATTTTTAATTATGTTTTATTCATAATCTCAAGAATCCGCGGAACCTGTCTCTACCACGTAGCAAGCTTGTAAATACGTCAAGCTTTTCACGTGTTATTTATCATTCTCAAATTATTCACATATATATTTCGATAAAAAAACATCTCCGATAAGTTAGCCGATAGCAATGACAATTGTTACCTGTGATTGACGTATAGAAATCAACATAAGTTTTTTAACTTACTTGACAGACAAGATACACGAAGGAACAGATACATTGTGGGCTGGTATGCATATGACAAAACTTCACGTCAGAAATAGCTTATGAGTTGAGGAACAGCTCAAGTTATAACAAGTGATTCGCTTCGCGCTTCCATTTGGACGTAATGTTTGTGTGTTCAAGTTTGAAAATGTGTCATAGTTGAAGTATAGTATTTGACAGGATTCTTCAAACACAGGGGCTGATTCAGTAGGTAGTCTCGGACAATAACCTAACAGATTGTCCCTTAACTCTATATAGTTATTTATAGTAGTCTAGTCTTGCCATAAATAGAGAAACAAAATTTTCTATTGCAAATAACATTTATTACTTTTACAGTGTTTTAGTTTAATAAATAATATAAAAGCTTATTCAAAGTGGTCTCTATTGGCTGCAATACGTATTTAAACGTTGAGGCCAGGTAACAATAGAAGCACGCACTTTTTCCATGGGAAAATTCTTCACTGCCAAACCTACGGATTGTGTTAGGGACTCCAAATTATCATAGCATTTTACTCTAAAATTAAACTCTAAATTACTTCCTAAAACTAACCATAAATCGTAATCCAGCGGGGTTAACGCCGGGACTAGACGACGGCCAGTCTGTAGCTCTGATGAAGTCTGAAACCATCGTTACCAACCAAGACTACGTACTAAGCTTTGTGACCCGTCGCCGAGTCTTGCTGGAAGGACCATTCTTGGTTATTGAACGTGGTGTTGTTAAGGGGCTTCACTACCTTCTCCTAATGGTATCTTGATACACTTGTGCCGATGTTTTGATACCTTTTTTCATAAAAGTATGGCTCAGTCACTCCTTCATAGCTAATACCCCACCAAACCAACACTGATGGCGAATAGTGCCCACGTTGCACTGTGTCGACTTATTGGAAAGCTTCCTTAGAGCTTTGAGCATAAATATGCTCATATTGTTTGTTAAATTATTGCTCAATTGTAAACAAAATCTCATCCGTAAACAAAACTTTTCTGTGACCTCCTCTCTTTACGTACCGCTTTGACCACCTTTTTCATACGAACACTACGTGAACGGCCAGATCGTTTTCTGTCACAAACAGAGGTATCGTTGTACATATGTATAGCCCGGTATACAAATATTTTACTAATACCAAGCATATGGGAAGTTTTTAAAATTGCATTTGCTATGCGATCACTGCGTTTCGGTTCTCTTTATCACCACCCTCCATTTTAATATCGCAAAATGTTGTACAATGTATTGGCGCCAAAAATGATGTAAAAATGACAGATTCTAAATTCAAATGTATTTTTTTATTTTATATTCATAAGTATTTATGGCCAGACTTAGGGTCTGTTTCACAATGTATGGATAAAGTACCAAATAGCTTTGTAACACATAAATTATTTGGAAGATAAAAGTTCCGAATAAGTCGCGTTTCATCGGACTCATAAGTTATGTTGGACTATGTGACGAATAACCTTATTTGACAGTCGTGATACGCAACAATAGTTCTTATCCTACCAATAAGTACTAAATAGCTTATTTGGAACTTATGTAGAACTTATTTCTACATTGTGAAACAGACCAGTATATTGAGAATGTTGTCAAACACATTTGCTATGATTGTGGCGAGTGCGATATATATATATATATATAAGGTCCTTGGGGCGTTGGCGTTGGGAAATTGGCGTTTTGTATGGGAGGAACAAAAAGTCGAATATTTTTAAATATAATATATTTAATTAATCAAAGTATGAACCATTGTTTTCTATGCACTTTTGCCATCTCATAGGTAGTTCATTGATCCCTTTACTAAAAAAAAACAGTCGGACGGGAATCAATAAAATCTGTGAAGGCGATTTGGACTGCCCCATCAGTTGTCCAGTTGTCCAAATTTAGAAAAAAATGGTAATCTGTTGGAGCAAGGTCCGGGGAGTACGGAGGATGTCTTAGACATTCCAATTGAAGCTCTTCTAATTTGGTAGCCGTCTGTTGTGCAGTGTGTGGTCTAGCGTTGTCGTGAAGTAGCAGGGGCGTGGAGCGATTGACCAGCCTAGGTTGTTTAGCCGCTAGCTTTTCCATCATGATTTGCAATTGCTGACAATAGACATCAGCCGTAATAGTCTGGCCAGATTTGAGAAAACTGCAATGAACAATACCGGCACTAGTCCACCAAACGCTTACAAGTTATTTTTTTGGGGTTAAGAAATGCTATACTGTGATCCGGAAGCAGACAGAGCTTTTTATGATTTAAAAAAAAAATATTTTATAGACTTAAAAGTTCATAACTCTTTCTAAAAACTATCAGGAACTATCGAACTATTGTGTTTGCTGCCAGTACTCTTATTTTTGTGCTCTGCTGGTAAGTGCTCTGCCAACTTCAAAGACACAATGGAATCTGGATGATATAACTGTATTTCTTGGAATCACCATGGATTCAAAAATCTCATATTAACGGATTGGCGACGAGACTTAGTTCTGCAGTAAGTTCTTACGCGGTTAAAAAAAATCGATCACTAACTGATGTTGATACAGCTAGACTTGTTTATTTTAGTTACTTTTACAGATTAATGACTTATGGCCTATTATTATGGGGTCATGCTGCTGATGTCGAAATTATCTTATTGTGACGTTCATGACGTTGTTTAGCCACAGCCACGCATTGCAGGACTACGTGGGTGACTGATTCCTCTACGCTGGCTCTGCCTCTGCACAGGCTGTCTGGCTCTAGTCCCTATCATTGTTTTTAGATTGGTTCTATTTAAGTCGCTTTTTAAACAATAAAATAACATATTAAATAATTTATTCTAGATGAAAAAAATACTAATATTAGTCGCCATTTTACCTGGCTTTTTGCCAGAACTGTAAGACTGGGCCGGAGTATGATTTCTTTAAAACGATATTTGATGATGCTGTTCTGAAATCGTCTTTAACCGTCCCTAGATCAACCGTCTTCACTTCAACTGTCTTTCCGGAGACGCTTGGTAAGAGAGCATTATTTTTTATTTTTCTCTTGTATTAGATATTTATATGTATTAATGGATAATTTATTTATATATGGGATGTGAAGTTCATATAAGGCTATTTTTCGGGAGTCATTAAATGGGTTAAGTCCATAAAAATATTTTTGTGAGCTTAGTTTCTATAAACTATAATCAATGTGGTTATAATATGTATTGCACCGGAACATATAGTTTATAAATTTCCTTGGAAACTTTCGTAAGATCCTAAACGAGAAATAAATTGTATTATTTTACAGCCACATTTTCGCCAATTCGTTAATTTGCGACGTTTCGTGTTATATGAGTCACTAACGGATATCCATTCGTAAGATTGTAAACGGTTAGGTTAGGTTAGTGACTTATTCAACCAATCAGAGCGCAAAAGGCGTTTGGTTATCGCTTATTTATTATTTTACGCGTGAGATCGGTAACTTTATCAATTTACGAAAATGTTACTTATAAAAGTTATATATAAACCATAAAGTAATAATAATACAATGTAATGCTTTCAAGGGGAAGGTAATAAAACTTTTAAAGGTTAAGACCATAATTTTTGACAACATTTATAAAAAACTTACTGCTCTGATTATTATGACACTTGCTTTCCTATTTTCATATGTCTGATTCTGTTATTCTGAAGTGAAACTTCTTTTACGGATGCAACGCAATAATAATAATATTAGCGTCGCGAAGATGTGCAGCGTTTTTGTGGAAAAAAAGGGAGAGAGCGATTGAGACCGATTGAGAGAGAGTGAGAAAGGGCGAATGTAGCATGAAGCAAATAGCCATGGAGTGAGAGTAGGGAGCAAGCAAGTGAGAAAGATCGAGAGAGAGAGTGAGAGTGAGATAGAGCAAACGCCGCATCATGCACAGTGCCATGGAGCGAGAGGTGGGAGAGCGCTATAGTGAGAAAGATTGGAGAGAGAGTAAGAAAAAATACACGCTATTAGTTGATGTATTTGTTTAGTTACATATTAGAACTTTAGATGGAAATTCTGTCGCATAACGTAAACAGTGTGAATATATATATATATATATATATATATATATATATATATATATACAAATATATGGAGTGATTATATACTGGTACATGATCATCTATTGGGGCTTTTACCTTAGTAATAATTAATTTACAAAGAATTTTCACTTCTGACATGTGTACTTTGTGTGTACGCACTTTTTTATATAATTAATCAATATGAATGTACCATTGCAAATAAACGATTTATCCCATTATATATTAATACACACCAGCACCTGGGACACTGCAAAATTAAGTACAAAATTAGTTTTAAAATCCAGCGTAATGTTCCTTCCAATTTTAAGGCAATAAACGTTAGTAACATCCCAATAGACTTATCCTATAATTCTTAATAAAGGTATGTGTTAACCTGTGGCAATATCAACGACCATGATTGCTGAAAACGGAAAGTCGAGTTATACAAATAATCCAATAAGTTAAATAAGTTCGCGCCTATCGTCGATTTCTACTCAATCCGAGAAGAGAGCTGCGTACGACAGCGCTTTGGAAAAACTACAGTTTAACTTATACATAACATTGCTAAGTCCTGTCTCTCTCTGGGTTGAAAACTCATGTCTGAATATCGTGGTTTGATATACATTAAGACAGTCATATACAGTCTTGCGTATATAATTTCCCTTCGATAATTTGGATCCGGTGCTTTTACAACAGTGTATAATTTTAAAAACGACGACCAGTCTTTGACTTGATTAGTCCCGAGTTGGCGAACGTTCACACGATCTTTTGCCTTCGGTGTCGCCAATCACGATGACCTTCTCTAGGTTATCGTCCCCAACGCATTGTGTGACCAAAGTACGAAATGATTCGCTGGCGTGTTATAGTTGATAAACGGGTTTTAATATTGAGCTGGACAAGGATGCATTGGTGAGTTTAGCGGTTCTCGGTATTCCTCCATCCAGCACCACGTTTCAATAGAATCAATACCTATCTCGGGCTAATTTTCACTTCCATATAGGAAGATAGAAATATCAAGGGCATGGGTGAGACAATTTTGGAGTCTTATGCTCGTTTGTTATATAACGAACAGGAGGCACAACCCTCGGTCCTGGCCTTGGGGATCGTTTGAATTAGGCCAAGTAGGTGTTCAACCTTCAGTGTCTGATGCCAGAAGTCAGTCTGATGGGAAGTCCCAATCATTTGAAAACCTC